>NW_024057952.1:0-75888 GCF_016432855.1 Salvelinus namaycush | reverse complement strand
GGGAATAGGGCCCTGGTCTTATTAAGTAGAGTATTATGTAGGGAATATGGCCCTGGTCTAAAGTAGAGTATTATATAGGGAATAGGGCCCTGGCCTAAAGTAGAGTATTATATAGGGAATATGGCCCTGGTCTAAAGTAGAGTATTATATAGGGAATAGGCCCCAGGTCTTAAGTAGAGTATTATATAGGGCCCTGGTCTAAAGTAGAGTATTATATAGGGAATATGGCCCTGGTCTAAAGTAGAGTATTATATAGGGAATAGGGCCCTGGTCTACAGTAGAGTATTATATAGGGAATAGGGCCCTGGTCTTAAGTAGAGTATTATATAGGGAATATGGCCCTGGTCTAAAGTAGAGTATTATATAGGGACTAGGGCCCTGGTCTACAGTAGAGTATTATATAGGGAATAGGGCCCTGGTCTTAAGTAGAGTATTATATAGGGCCCTGGTCTAAAGTAGAGTATTATATAGGGAATATGGCCCTGGTCTAAAGTAGAGTATTATATAGGGAATAGGGCCCTGGTCTACAGTAGAGTATTATATAGGGAATAGGGCCCTGGTCTACAGTAGAGTATTATATAGGGAATATGGCCCTGGTCTAAAGTAGAGTATTATATAGGGAATAGGGCCCTGGTCTTAAGTATAGTATTATATAGGGCCCTGGTCTAAAGTAGAGTATTATATAGGGAATAGGGCCCTGGTCTTAAGTAGAGTATTATATAGGGAATAAGGCCCTGGTCTTAAGTAGAGTATTATATAGGGAATATGGCCCTGGTCTGAAGTAGAGTATTATATAGGGAATAGGGTCATGGTCTAAAGTAGAGTATTATATAGGGAATAGGGCCCTGGTCTTAAGTAGAGTATTATATAGGGCCCTGGTCTAAATTAGAGTATTATATAGGAAATAGGGCCCTGGTCTTAAGTATAGTATTATATAGGGCCCTGGTCTAAAGTAGAGTATTATATAGGGAATATGGCCCTGGTCTTAAGTAGAGTATTATATAGGGAATATGGGCCTGGTCTAAAGTAGAGTATTATATAGGAAATAGGGCCCTGGTCTAAAGTAGAGTATTATATAGGGAATAGGGCCATGGTCTTAAGTAGAGTATTATATAGTGAATAGGGCCCTGGTCTAAAGTAGAGTATTATATAGGGAATATGGCCCTGGTCTAAAGTAGAGTATTATATAGGGAATAGGGCCCTGGTCTAAAGTAGAGTATTACATAGGGAATAGGGCCCTGGTCTAAAGTAGAGTATTATATAGGGAATAGGGCCCTGGTCTACAGTAGAGTATTATATAGGGAATAGGGCCCTGGTCTAAAGTAGAGGATTATATAGGGAATAGGGCCCTGGTCTAAAGTAGAGTACTATATAGGGAATAGGGCCCTGGCCTAAAGTAGAGTATTATATAGGGAATATGGCCCTGGTCTAAAGTAGAGTATTATATAGGGAATAGGGCCCTGGTCTACAGTAGAGTATTATATAGGGAATAGGGCCCTGGTCTTAAGTAGAGTATTATATAGGGAATATGGCCCTGGTCTAAAGTAGGATATTATATAGGGAATAGGGCCCTGGTCTACAGTAGAGTAGTATATAGGGAATAGGGCCCTGGTCTTAAGTAGAGTATTATATAGGGCCCTGGTCTAACGTAGAGTATTATATAGGGAATAGGGCCCTGGTCTTATTAAGGAGAGTATTATATTGTGAATATTGCCCTGGTCTAAAGTAGAGTATTATATAGGGAATAGGGCCCTGGTCTAAAGTAGAGTATTATATAGGGAATATGGCCCTGGCCTAAATTAGAGTATTATATAGGGAATATGGCCCTGGTCTAAAGTAGAGTATTATATAGGGAATAGGGCCCTGGCCTACAGTAGAGTATTATATAGGGAATAGGGCCCTGGTCTTAAGTAGAGTATTATATAGGGCCCTGGTCTAAAGTAGAGTATTATATAGGGAATAGGGCCCTGGCTTAAAGTAGAGTACTATATAGGGAATAGGGCCCTGGTCTAAAGTAGAGTATTATATAGGGTATTTGGCCCTGGTTTAAAGTAGAGTATTATATAGGGAATATCGCCCTTGTCTAAAGTAGAGTATTATATAGGGAATAGGGCCCTGGTCTAAAGTAGAGTATTATATAGGGAATAGGGCCCTGGTCTACAGTAGAGTATTATATAGGGAATAGGGTCCTGGTCTAAAGTATAGGATTATATAGGGAATAGGGCCCTGGTCTAAAGTAGAGTATTATATAGGGAATAGGGCCCTGGTCTAAAGTAGAGTATTATATAGGGAATAGGGCCCTGGTCTACAGTAGAGTATTATATAGGGAATAGGGCCCTGGTCTTAAGTAGAGTATTATATAGGGCCCTGGTCTAAAGTAGAGTATTATATAGGGAATAGGGCCCTGGTCTTAAGTAGAGTATTATATAGGGAATATGGCCCTGGTCTAAAGTAGAGTATTATATAGGGAATAGGAGCCTGGTCTAAAGTAGAGTATTATATAGGGAATAGGGCCCTGGCCTAAAGTATAGTATTATATAAGGAATATGGCCCTGGTCTAAAGTAGAGTATAATATAGGGAATAGGGCCCTGGTCTTAAGTAGAGTATTATATAGGGAATATGGCCCTGGTCTAAAGTAGAGGTTTATATAGGGAATAGGGCCCTGGTCTAAAGTAGAGTATTATATAGGGAATAGGGCCCTGGTCTAAAGTAGAGGATTATATAGGGAATATGGCCCTGGTCTAAAGTAGAGTATTATATAGGGAATAGGGCCCTGGTCTACAGTAGAATATTATATAGGGAATAGGGCTCTGGTCTAAAGTAGAGTATTATATAGGGAATAGGGCCCTGGTCTACAGTAGAGTATTATATAGGGAATAGGGCCCTGGTCTGTATTATATAGGGAATAGGGCCCTGGTCTAAAGTAGAGTATTATATAGGTAATACGGCCCTGGTCTACAGTAGAGGATTATATAGGGAATAGGGCCATGGTGTACAGTAGAGGATTATATAGGGAATAGGGCCCTGGCCTAAAGTATAGTATTATATAAGGAATATGGCCCTGGTCTAAAGTAGAGTATAATATAGGGAATAGGGCCATGGTCTTAAGTAGAGTATTATATAGGGAATAGGGCTCTGGTCTAAAGTAGAGTATTATATAGGGAATAGGGCCCTGGTCTACAGTAGAGGATTATATAGGGAATAGGGCCCTGGTCTAAAGTAGAGTATTATATAGGGAATAGGGCCCTGGTCTAAAGTAGAGTATTATATAGGGAATAGGGCCCTGGTCTAAAGTAGAGTATTATATAGGGAATAGGGTCCTGGTCTAAAGTAGAGTATTATATAGGGCCCTGGTCTAAAGTAGAGTATTATATAGGGAATAGGGCCCTGGTCTTAAGTAGAGTATTATATAGGGAATACGGCCCTGGCCTAAAGTAGAGTATTATATAGGGAATAGGGCCCTGGTCTTAAGTAGAGTATTATATAGGGAATAGGGCCCTGGTCTTAAGTAGAGTATTATATAAGGAATAGGGCCCTGGTCTAAAGTAGAGTATTATATAGGGAATAAGGCCCTGGTCTAAAGTAGAGTATTATATAGGGAATAGGGCCCTGGTCTAAAGTAGAGTATTATATAGGGAATAGGGCCCTGGTCTAAAGTAGAGTATTATATAGGGAATAGGGCCCTGGTCTTAAGTAGAGTATTATATAGGGAATAGGGCCCTGGTCTTAAGTAGAGTATTATATAGGGAATAGGGCCCTGGTCTACAGTGTCACGTTCCTGACCTGTTTTCTGTTATTTTGTATGTGTTTAGTTGGTCAGGGCGTGAGTTGGGGTGGGCATTCTATGTTTTGTGTTTCTATGTGTAGGTCATTTGTAATTAGCCTTATATGGTTCTCAATCAGAGACAGGTGTTTGACGTTTCCTCTGATTGAGAATCATATAAAGGTAGGCTGTTCACACTGTTTGTTTGTGGGTGATTGTCTTCCGTGTCTGTGTATGTGCACCACACGGGACTGTTTCGTTTGTTCGTTCATTTCTGTAGTCTGTACCTGTTCGTGCGTTCTTTGTGATTATGTAAGTTCTCTTGTTCAGGTCTGTCTACTTTCGTTTTGTTATTTTTGTAAGTTATTCAAGTGTTCTTCGTGTTTCATCTTTTATTTAATAAATTCATTATGGATTCCACATACTCTGCGTTTTGGTCGTCCGATCCTTCTCTCCTCTCCTCGTCCGAGGAGGAACAAGACACCCGTTACAGAATCACCCACCATAATACGACCAAGCGGCGTGGGGGAGCGCAACAAAGTAACCAGAACTCGTGGACATGGGAGGATGTATTGGACGGCAAGGGTTGCTACACATGGGAAGAGATCCGAGCTGGAAGAGATCGCCTCCCATGGGAACAGCTGGAGGCGATAAGGAGAGCAGATGCAACCGGAGAGAGGAACCGGAGTTATGAGGGTAAGCGACTAGCAAGGAAGCCTGTGAGTAAACCCCAAAAATTTCTTGGGGCGGGGGGGGGTTAAAGGGAGAGTGGCGAAGTCAGGTAGGAGACCTGCGCCCACTCCCTGTACTTACAGTGGAGAGCGAGAGTACGGGCAGACACCGTGTTACGCAGTAGAGCGCATGGTGTCTCCTGTACGTGTGCATAGCCCGGTGCGGGTTATTCCACCTCCCCGCACTGGCAGGGCTAGATTGAGTATTGAACCGGATGTCATGAAGCCGGCCCTACATATCTGGCCACCTGTACGTCTCCTCGGGCCGGCTTACATGGCACCAGCCTTACGCATGGTGTCCCCGGTTCGCCTACATAGCCCGGTGCGGGTTATTCCACCTCCCCGCACTGGTCGGGCGACGGGGAGCATACAACCAGGTAAGGTTGGGCAGGCTCAGTGCTCAAGGGAGCCAGTACGCCTGCACGGTCCGGTATTTCCGGTGCCACCTCCCCGCTCCAGGCCAGTACCACCAGTGCCTACACCACGCACCAGGCTTCCAGTGCGTCTCCAGAGCCCTGTTCCTCCTCCACGCACTCTCCCTGTGGTGCGTGTATCCAGCCCAGTGCCTCCAGTTCCGGCACCACGCACCAAGCCTCATGTGCGTCTCCAGAGCCCTGTACGCACTGATCCTTCTCCCCGTACTCGCCCTGATGTGCGTGCCCTCAGCCCGGTACCACCAGTGCCGGTACCACGCACCAGGCCTACAGTGCGTCTCAGCCGGCCTGAACGGCCCGTCTGCCAAGCGGCGCCTGAACTGCCCGTCTGCCCAACGGCACCTGAACTGCCCGTCTGTCAAGCGGCGCCTGAACTGCCCGTCTGCCCAACGGCACCTGAACTGCCCGTCTGTCAAGCGCCGCATGAACTGCCCGTCTGTACTGAGCTTTCAAAGCCGCCCGTCTGTACTGAGCCTGCAATGCCGCCCGTCTGCCATGAGCCTTCAGAGCCTTCTGCCAGACAGGAGCCGCTAGAGCCTTCCGCCAGACAGGAGCCGCTAGAGCCTTCTGCCAGACAGGAGCAGCCAGAGCCTTCCACCAGACAGGATCAGCCAGAGCCGTCCGCCAGACAGGATCAGCCAGAGCCTTCCGCCAGACAGGATCAGCCAGAGCCTTCCGCCAGACAGGATCAGCCAGAGCCTTCCGCCAGACAGGATCAGCCAGAGCCTTCCGCCAGACAGGATCAGCCAGAGCCTGCCGCCAGACAGGATCAGCCAGAGCCTGCCGCCAGACAGGATCAGCCAGAGCCGTCAGCGAGCCATGACCAGCCAGAGCCGTCATCCAGCCATGACCAGCCAGAGCCGTCATCCAGCCAGGATCCGCCAGAGCCGTCATCCAGCCAGCATCCGCCAGAGTCGTCATCCAGCCAGGATCCGCCAGAGCCAGCCAGCCAGGATCCGCCAGAGCCAGCCAGCCAGGATCCGCCAGAGCCAGCCAGCCAGGATCCGCCAGAGCCAGCCAGCCAGGATCCGCCAGTCAATCTGGTGTTGCCCCTCATTCTGGTGTTGCCCCTCATTCTGGTGTTGCCCCTCAGTCCGGTGTTGCCCCTCAGTCCGGTGCTGCCCCTCAGTCCGGTGCTGCCCCTCAGTCCGGTGCTGCCCCTCAGTCCGGTGCTGCCCCTCAGTCCGGTGCTGCCCCTCAGTCCGGTGCTGCCCCTTAGTCCGGTGCTGCCCCTTAGTCCGGTGCTGCCCCTTAGTCCGGTGCTGCCCCTTAATCCAGTGGGGTTAATTTGGAGGGTGGTCATTGGGAGGAGGCTAAAGAAGCGGGGATTTATGATGGTGGGATGGGGACCACGCCCAGAGCCTGAGCCGCCACTGTGGACAGATGCCCACCCAGACCCTCCCCTAGACTTTTGGTGGTGCGTCCGGAGTTCGCACCTTGAGGGGGGGTTCTGTCACGTTCCTGACCTGTTTTCTGTTATTTTGTATGTGTTTAGTTGGTCAGGGCGTGAGTTGGGGTGGGCATTCTATGTTTTGTGTTTCTATGTGTAGGTCATTTGTAATTAGCCTTATATGGTTCTCAATCAGAGACAGGTGTTTGACTTTTCCTCTGATTGAGAATCATATAAAAGTAGGCTGTTCACACTGTTTGTGGGTGATTGTCTTCCGTGTCTGTGTATGTGCACCACACGGGACTGTTTCGTTTGTTCGTTCATTTCTGTAGTCTGTACCTGTTCGTGCGTTCTTCGTGATTATGTAAGTTCTCTTGTTCAGGTCTGTCTACTTTCGTTTTGATATTTTTGTAAGTTATTCAAGTGTTCTTCGTGTTTCATCTTTTATTTAATAAATTCATTATGGATTCCACATACGCTGCGTTTTGGTCGTCCGATCCTTCTCTCCTCTCCTCGTCCGAGGAGGAACAAGACACCCGTTACATACAGTAGAGTATTATATAGGGAATAGGGCCCTGGTCTACAGTAGAGTATTATATAGGGAATAGGGCCCTGGTCTTAAGTAGAGTATTTTTTTCCCTCATTCAACATTTTCACTCCGGACGCTTTATCTGGACATGGTTCGTCAGCACTTTCAACAGCCGAAGCTAAGTAGTAACATTAACACAATGTCTTCTAATTGCAGTCGCTGTACTCATAATATACAGGAGAACGATCGCCTTATGGCGAGGATAGCTGTGCTGCAAGCCCAAGGGTAAGGGTTATTTCAGTGTAGGAAAGGATGAAACAGCGTCTGTGCCACCAGTAAGTACAGATAGTAACGTTAGTGTAAATCTACCGACGTTAAGGCTAATCTGAAGATGGTGCTGGCTAAAGCTAAAACTGGCGAGTGTAGAGAGTATAGAGATATTGTTATCCACGTCGGCACCAACGATGTTAGGATGAAACAGTCAGAGGTCACCAAGTGCAACATAGCTTCAGCGTGTAAATCAGCTAGAAAGATGTGTCGGCATCGAGTAATTGTCTCTGGTCCCCTCCCAGTTGAGCTCTACAGCAGAGTCTCACAACTCAATCGCTGGTTGAAAACTGTTTTCTGCCCCTCCCAAAAGATAGAATTTGTAGATAATTGGCCCTCTTTCTGGGACTCACCCACAAACAGGACCAAGCCTGACCTGCTGAGGAGTGACGGACTCCATCCTAGTGGGAGGGGTGCTCTCATCTTATCTATCAACATAGACAGGGCTCTAACTCCTCTAGCTCCACAATGAGATAGGGTGCAGGCCAGGTAGCAGGCTGTTAGCCAACCTGCCAGCTTAGTGGAGTCTGCAAATAGCACAGTCAGTGTAGTCAGCTCAGCCATCCCCATTGAGACAGTGTCTGTGCCTCGACCTAGGTTGGGCAAAACTAAACATGGCGGTGTTCGCCTTAGCAATCTCATTAGGATAAAGACCTCCTCCATTCCTGCCATTATTGAAAGAGATCGTGATACCTCACATCTCAAAATAGGGTTACTTAACCTGTTTGGCGTGCAAGCCCGACGTCGGTACATTTATGACAACAGCCACTTCAAGTGCAGGGCGCGAAATTCAAAAGATATTTTTTTTTAATATTTAACTTTCACACATTAACAAGTCCAATACAGCATATGAAAGGTACACATCTCGTGAATCCAGCCAACATGTCCGATTTTTTAAATGTTTTACAGGGAAGACAAAATATGTAAATCTATTAGCTAACCACGTTAGCAAAAGACTCCACTTTTATTACTCCATCAATTTTTGACTCCATCAGTAGCTATCACAAATTCGGCCAAATAAAGATATAAATAGCCACTAACCAAGAAACAACCTCATCAGATGACAGTCTGATAACATATTTATTGTATAGCATATGTTTTTTTCGAAAAATGTGCATATTTCAGGTATAAATCATAGTTTACATTGCAGCTACATTCAGAAATTGCACCGAAAGCAGCCATAATATTTACAGACACCAACGTCAAATACCTAATTACTCATCATAAAACATTTCTGAAAAATACATAGTGTACAGCAATTGAAAGACAGGCATCGTGTGATTCCAGACAATATTTCCGATTTATCAAGTGTTTTACAGCGAAAACACAATATAGCGTTATATTAGCGTAGCCACAATAGCCAAAAACACAAGCAATTTCCCAGTAGCAAAAGTAAGCGATCGTAACAAACAGGCAAAAGATATATAATTTTTGACTAACCTTGATTTTCTTCCTCAGATGACAGTCCTATAACATCAGGTTATACATACACTTATGTTTTGTTCAAAAATGTGCATATTTAGAGCTGAAATCAGTGGTTACCCATTATGCTAACGTAGCTACTATTTCCCACAACGTTCGGATATTTTACTGACACTTTTTCTGACACACATATTCTGACCAAATAGCTATTCATAAACATAACTAAAAAATACATGTTGTATAGGAAATGATAGATCCATTAGTTATTAATGAAATCACAGTGTTAGAATTCTAAAAATAACTTCATTACGTTATGCAGCTTCGGTATAGCTTAGAGTAGCCAAAACGTTGGCCGCCCACGACTAGTACACAGTTCGACAGATATATGAAATAGCATCATAAAATGTTTCTTACTTTTGCTGATCTTTCATCAGAATGTTGGACAAGGGGTCCTTTGTCCAGAACAGTCGTTGTTTGGAATTAGAACGGACTCTTTCCCTCTTGAATTAGCACGCGCGCTAGCCGGGTTGCACGAATCTCTCCATGTCAACAAACGGAAGAGAACGGAACACGGCAAAACTCCCGAAAAAATTTCAATAATCTGATTAAACTATATTGAAAAAACTTACTTTACGATGATATGGTCACATGTATCAAATAAAATCTAAGACGGAGATGTTAGTCGTCTATAACGAGAGCAAAACAGAAGGCAAATCCATGTCCTCTTTCGCGCGCTCCAGAAACAGGAAGTGGACGGTCACGTCAAACAAAGAGCTTTAATTCCACCTCAGACCAAGATAAACACGAAAAAAATTCTCTCACCGCCTCTTGACAACCAGGGGAAGGTGTATGAAGTGTATGTAGACTCTTACGTGTCATGCCCATGTATAGGCATGAAGTTGAACAGAGCATCGATTTCTGACATTCCACTTCCTGGTCAGGAAGTGTGCTGCAGAATGACTTCTGTTTCACTCAGAGAAATAATTCAAACGGTTTTAGAAACTAGAGAGTGTTTTCTATCCAATAGTAATAATAATATGCATATTGTACGAGCAAGAATTGAGTACGAGGCCGTTTGAAATGGGCACAATTTAACTGGCTACTCAATACTGCCCCTTGCAGCCATAAGAAGTTAATGTTAGATCCCTCACTTCAAAGGCAGTCATAGTCAATGAACTAATCACTGATCATAATCTTGATGTGATTGGCCTGACTGAAACATGGCTTAAAACTTCTTGCCACTAGGGGGGTGCCATTTCGACATAGTACAAATTCGTTTCCAAATTAAACTGCCTCGTACTCAATTCTTGCTCGTACAATATGCATATTATTATTACTATTGGATAGAAAACACTCTCTAGTTTCTAAAACCGTTTGAATTATGTCTGTGCGTGAAACAGAACTGGACTTAGAGCAATTCTCAGCATTTGAAAATGCTGAAATCTCCAAGCTGTTCCCAGACCTGTGGATAACTCTGACTGTCTTCTATTGGTTGAGATGCACTGCATACGCCTTCCCCTGGTTGTTAGCGAATAGGGAGTCTTGAAATGGCGTCTCTACGTAGTTCCCAAAGTTTATATATTGATTGGGAACGAGGTGGCTCGTTCTTTCCACCTTCGCTCGGGCGCATTGAGGACCTGGGGACGTTATTTTGGAACCATCGGTTATAGATCTCAGACATTTCCGGCTGTGTTTTTATTCGATATAGGTGTTGAAGACATCGTAATGTTGTTATTTTGAGCTGAATTATATCAGTTTATGTCAGTATATTGCGATTTTCGGGTATTTATTTCCTTGGCGCTGTTCTCCAACCTATCAACGATTCTTTTTGACAAAGGACACCTTTCCCAAGATTCTGATGAGAGTTCATCTAAAAGTAAGAACTATTTATGCTGATAATTCATTGTTCTGTTGAAAAATGTCAAATGCATGAAACGCCATTGCTTGCAGTGTAGCATTGTGTTATCGCAGCCTGTATTGCGCAGTAAGGTTAATTTTAAAAATGTAATTCAGCGATTGCATTAAGAACTAATTTGTCTTTCAATTGCTGTCCAACCTGTATTTTTTTAGTCAAGTTTATGAATAGTTTTCGATAAGAGTAGGTGGCTTTCCAAGATGGCGCCGGACAGATTGCTTGAGCTCTTGGCTACTTTTCTCATTGTATAAGCACAATTTGTGCCGCTAAATATGCACATTTTCGAACAAACTCTATATGCATTGTGTAATATGATGTTACAGGACTGTCATCTGAAGAATTCTGAGAAGGTTAGTGAAAAAATTTATATATTTTGGTGGTTTATACGTTATAGCTATTTTTGCCTTGAATCAATGCTGGTGTGATGTTCGCTATTGTGCTAAGCTAATATAACGCTATATTGTGTTTTCGCTGTAAAACACTTAGAAAATCTGAAATATTGGCTTGATTCACAAGATCTGTGTCTTTCATCTGCTGCACGCTGTGTATTTTTAAGAAATGTTTTATGATGAGTAATTAGCTAATACACGATGGTCTCTGTAGTTATCTAGTGGCTTTGGTGAGAGTTGTAATGGTGGCTGCAATGGTAAACTCTGATTTATACCTGAAATATGCACATTTTTCTAACAAAACCTATGCTATACAATAAATATGTTATCAGACTGTCATCTGATGAGGTTGTTTCTTGGTTAGTGGCTATTTATATCTTTATTTGGTCGAATTTGTGAGAGCTGCTGATGGAGTACAAAATGGTGGAGTATGGGAGTGGTGTCTTTTGCTAACGTGGTTAGCTAATAGATTTACATATTTTGTCTTCCCTGTAAAACATTTTAAAAATCAGAAATTATGGCTTTATTCACAAGATGTGTATCTTTCATTTGGTGTCTTGGACTTGTGATTTCATGAACATTTTATTATATGATATCCCTGTGGTTTTAGGCTAGGCTATGCTAGTCAGCTTTTGTGATGGGGGTGCTCCCGGATCCGGGTTTGGTAGGCGTTAGAGGTTAAGCCTGATAAATTTACTGTGTTAAATGAGGCCTCACCTCCTGGTTACACTAGTGACCATATCCCCCGTGCATCCCGCAAAGGCGGAGGTGTTGCTAACATTTACGATAGCAAATTTCAATTTACAAAAAAAAAAATGACGTTTTCGTCTTTTGAGCTTCTAGTCATGAAATCTATGCAGCCTACTCAATCACTTTTTATAGCTACTGTTTACAGGCCTCCTGGGCCATATACAGCGTTCCTCTCTGAGTTCCCTGAATTCCTATCGGACCTTGTAGTCATAGCAGATAATATTCAAATTTTTGGTGAATTTAATATTCATATGGAAAAGTCCACAGACCCACTCCAAAAGTCTTTCGGAGCCATCATCGACTCAGTGGGTTTTGTCCAACATGTCTCTGGACCTACTCACTGCCACAGTCATACTCTGGACCTAGTTTTGTCCCATGGAATAAATGTTGTAGAGCTTAATGTTTTTCCTCATAATCCTGGACTATCGGACCAACATTTTATTACGTTTGAAATCGCAACAAATAATTTGCTCAGACTCCAACCAAGGAGCATCAGAAGTCGTGCTATAAATTCTCAGACAACACAAAAATTCCTTGATGCCCTTCCAGACTCCTTCTGCCTACCCAAGGACGTCAGAGGACAAAAATCAGTTAACCACCTAACTGAGGAACTCAATTTAACCTTGCGCAATACCCTAGATGCAGTTGCACCCCTAAAAACGAAAAACATTTGTCATAAGAAACTAGCTCCCTGGTATACAGAAAATACCCGAGCTTTGAAGCAAGCTTCCAGAAAATTGGAACGGAAATGGCGCCACACCAAACTGGAAGTCTTCCGACTAGCTTGGAAAGACAGTACCGTGCAGTACCGAAGAGCCCTCACTGCTGCTCGATCATCCTACTTTTCCAACTTAATCGAGGAAAATAAGAACAATCCAAAATTTCTTTTTGATACTGTTGCAAAGCTAACTAAAAAGCAGCATTCCCCAAGAGAGGATGGCTTTCACTTCAGCAGTAATAAATTCATGAAATTCTTTGAGGAAAAGATCATGACCATTAGAAAGCAAATTACGGACTCCTCTTTGAATCTGCGTATTCCTCCAGGGGTTAGCTGTCCTGGATCTGCACAGCTCTGCCAGGGCCTGGGATCGGGAGAGACACTTAAGTGTTTTAGTACTATATCTCTTGACACAATGATGAAAATAATCATGGCCTCTAAACCTTCAAGCTGCATACTGGATCCTATTTCTAATAAACTACTGAAAGAGCTGCTTCATGTGCTTGGCCCTCCTATGTTGAACATAATAAACAGCTCTCTATCCACCGGATGTGTACCAAACTCACTAAAAGTGGCAGTAACAAAGCCTCTCTTAAAAAAGCCAAACATTGACCCGGAAAATATAAAAAACTATCGGCCTATATCGAATCTTCCATTCCTCTCAAAGAATTTTGAAAAAGCTGTTGCGCAGCAACTCACTGCCTTCCTGAAGACAAACAATGTATACGAAATGCTTCAGTCTGGTTTTAGACCCCATCATACCACTGAGACTGCACTTGTGAAGGTGGTAAATGACCTTTTAATGGCGTCAGACCGAGGCTCTGCATCTGTCCTCGTGCTACTAGACCTTAGTGCTGCCTTTGACACCATCGATCAGCACATTCTTTTGGAGAGATTGGAAACCCAAATTGGTCTACACGGACAAGTTCTGGCCTGGTTTAGATCTTACCTGTCGGAAAGATATCAGTTTGTCTCTGTGAATGGTTTGTCCTCTGACAAATCAACTGTACATTTCGGTGTTCCTCAAGGTTCCGTTTTAGGACCACTATTGTTTTCACTATATATTTTACCTCTTGGGGATGTTATTCGAAAACATAATGTTAACTTTCACTGCTATGCGGATAACACACAGCTGTACATTTCAATGAAACATGGTGAAGCCCCAA
This sequence comes from Salvelinus namaycush, assembly GCF_016432855.1. Classification (NCBI taxonomy): domain Eukaryota; kingdom Metazoa; phylum Chordata; class Actinopteri; order Salmoniformes; family Salmonidae; genus Salvelinus; species Salvelinus namaycush. Next base: position 62,353 of record NW_024057952.1, on the reverse strand, counting down.
AATTGCCCTCGCTAGAAGCCTGTGTTTCAGACATAAGGAAGTGGATGGCTGAAAACTTTCTACTATTAAACTCGGACAAAACAGAGATGCTTGTTCTAGGTCCCAAGAAACAAAGAGATCTTCTGTTAAATCTGACAATTAATCTTGATGGTTGTAAAGTCGTCTCAAATAAAACTGTGAAGGAACTCGGCGTTACTCTTGACCCTGATCTCTCTTTTGATGAACATATCAAGACTGTTTCAAGGACAGCTTTTTTCCATCTACGTAACATTGAAAAAATCAGAAATTTTCTGTGCAAAAATGATGCAGAAAAATTCATCCATGCATTTGTTACTTCTAGGTTAGACTACTGCAATGCTCTACTTTCCGGCTACCCGGATAAAGCACTAAATAAACTTCAGTTAGTGCTAAATACGGCTGCTAGAATCCTGACTAGAACCAAGAAATTTGATCATATTACTCCAGTGCTAGCTTCCCTACACTGGCTTCCTGTTAAGGCAAGGGCTGATTTCAAGGTTTTACTGTTAACCTATAAAGCGTTACATGGGCTTGCTCCTACCTATCTTTCCGAGTTGGTCCTGCCGTACATACCTATACGTACGCTACGGTCACAAGAAGCAGGCCTCCTAATTGTCCCTAGAACTTCTATGCAAACAGCGGGAGGCAGGGCTTTCTCCTATAGATCTCCATTTTTATGGAACGGTCTGCCTACCCATGTGAGAGACGCAGACTCGGTCTCAACCTTTAAGTCTTTACTGAAGACTTATCTCTTCACTAGGTCATATGATTGAGTGTAGTCTGGCCCAGGAGTGTGAAGGTGAACGGAAAAGCTCTGGAGCAACGAACCGCCCTTGCTGTCTCTGCCTGGCCCGGTTCCCCTCTCTCCACTGGGATTCTCTGCCTCTAACCCTATTACAGGGTCACTGGCTTACTGGTGCACTTTCATGCCGTCCCTAGGAGGGGTGCGTCACTTGAGTGGGTTGAGTTACTGACGTGATCTTCCTGTCTGGGTTGGCACCCCCCCCTTGGTTTGTGCTGTGGTGGAGATCTTTGTGGGCTATACTCGGCCTTGTCTCAGGATTGTAAGTTGGTGGTTGAAGATATCCCTCTAGTGGTGCGGGGGCTGTGCTTTGGCAAAGTGGGTGGGGTTATATCTTTCCTGTTTGGCCCTGTCCGGGGGTATCATCGGATGGGGCCACAGTGTCTCCTGACCGCTCCTGTCTCAGCCTCCAGTATTTATGCTGCAGTAGTTTATGTGTCGGGGGGCTGGGGTCAGTTGGTTATACCTGGAGTACTTCTCCTGTCTTATCCAGTGTCCTGTGTGAATTTAAGTATGCTTTCTCTAATTCTCTCGTTCTTTCTTTCTCTCTCTCTGAGAACCTGAGCCCTAGGACCATACGTCAGGACTACCGGGCATGACGACTCCTTGCTGTCCCCAGTCCGCCTGGCCTTGCTGCTATTCCAGTTTCAACTGTTCTGCCTGCGGTTACGGAACCCCTACCTGTCCCAGACCTGCTGTTTTCAACTCTTAATGATCGGCTATGAAAAGCCAACTGAGATTTATTCCTGATTATTATTTGACCATGCTTGTCATTTATGAACATTTTGAAAATCTTGGCTCTCTCTAATTTTCTCCTTCTCTCTTTCTTTCTCTCGGAGGACCTGAGCCCTGGGACCATACGTCGGGACTGCCGGGCGTGGTGGCTCCTTGCTGTCCCCAGTCCGCCTGGCCTTGCTGCTGTTCCGGTTTCAGCTGTTCTGCCTGCGGTTATGGAACAGCCACCTGTCCCAGACCTGTTGTTTTTCAACTCTTAATGATCGGCTATGAAAAGCCAACTGAAAATTATTCATGATTATTATTTGACCATGTTTGTCACTTATGAACATTTTTGAACATCTTGGCATAGTTCTGTTATAATCTCCACCCGGCACAGCCAGAAGAGGACTGGCCACCCCTCATAGCCTGGTTCCTCTCTAGGTTTCTTCCTAGGTTTTGGCCTTTCTAGGGAGTTTTTCCTAGCCACCGTGCTTCTACACCTGCATTCTAGCTGTTTGGGGTTTTAGGCTGGGTCTCTGTACAGCACTTCGAGATATTAGCTGATGTACGAAGGGCTATATAAAATAAACTTGATTTGATTTGATTGATTGATTGATTACCACCAGGTCATTATAACCACCAGGTCATTATTACCACCAGGTCATTATAACCACCAGGTCATTATAACCACCAGGTCATTATAACCACCAGGTCATTATAACCACCAGGTCATTGTTACCACCAGGTCATTATAACCACCAGGTCATTATAACCACCAGGTCATTGTTACCACCAGGTCATTATTACCACCAGGTCATTATTACCACCAGGTCATTATAACCACCAGGTCATTATTACCACCAGGTCATTATTACCACCAGGTCATTATTACCACCAGGTCATTATAACCACCAGGTCATTATAACCACCAGGTCATTATAACCACACCCACCATGTCATTATAACCACCAGGTCATTATAACCACCAGGTCATTATAACCACCAGGTCATTATTACCACCATGTCATTATAACCACCAGGTCATTATAACCACCAGGTCATTATAACCACCAGGTCATTATTACCACCAGGTCATTATTACCACCAGGTCATTATAACCACCAGGTCATTATAACAACACCCACCAGGTCATTATTACCACCAGGTCATTATAACCACCAGGTCATTATAACCACCAGGTCATTATAGCCACCAGGTCATTATTACCACCAGGTCATTATAACCACCAGGTCATTATAACAACACCCACCAGGTCATTATTACCACCAGGTCATTATAACCACCAGGTCATTATAACCACCATGTCATTATAACCACCAGGTCATTATTACCACCAGGTCATTATAACCACCAGGTCATTATAACCACCATGTCATTATAACCACCAGGTCATTATAACCACCAGGTCATTATTACCACCATGTCATTATAACCACCCGGTCATTATAACCACCATGTCATTATAACCACCAGGTCATTATAACAACACCCACCAGGTCATTATAACCACCAGGTCATTATAACCACCAGGTCATTATAACCACCAGGTCATTATAACCACCAGGTCATTATTAACACCAAGTCAGTAAAACCACCAGGTCATTATAACCACCAGGTCATTATTACCACCAGGTCATTATTACCACCAGGTCATTATAACCACCAGGTCATTGTTAAAATCAGGTCATTATAACCACCAGGTCATTATAACCACCAGGTCATTATAACCACCAGGTCATTATAACCACCAGGTCATTATTACCACCAGGTCATTATAACCACCAGGTCATTATAACCACCAGGTCATTATAACCACCAGGTCATTATTACCACCAGGTCATTATAACCACCAGGTCATTATTACCACCATGTCATTATTACCACCATGTCATTATTACCACCAGGTCATTATAACCACCAGGTCATTATTACCACCAGGTCATTTTAACCACCAGGTCATTATTACCACCAGGTCATTATAACCACCAGGTCATTATAACCACCAGGTCATTATAACCACCAGGTCATTATAACCACCAGGTCATTATAACCACACCCACCAGGTCATTATTACCACCAGGTCATTATAACCACCAGGTCATTATAACCACCAGGTCATTATAACCACCAGGTCATTATTACCACCAGGTCATTATAACCACCAGGTCATTATAACCACCAGGTCATTATAACCACCAGGTCATTATAACCACCAGGTCATTATAACCACCAGGTCATTATTACCACCATGTCATTATAACCACCAGGTCATTATAACCACCAGGTCATTATAACCACCAGGTCATTATTACCACCAGGTCATTATTACCAACTGGTCATTATTACCACCAGGTCATTATTACCACCAGGTCATTATAACCACCAGGTCATTATAACCACCAGGTCATTATAACCACCAGGTCATTATAACCACACCCACCAGGTCATTACTGTATTATAATGCCATTGGCCTGTAATATAATAGACCTGGCCTGTATTATAATAGAACTGGTTTGAATTATAACAAACCTGGTCTGTATTATAATAGACCTGGGCTGTAATCCTGGCCTGCACTATAATAGACCTGGCCTGTATTATAATAGACCTGGTCTGTATTATAATAGACCTGGTCTGTATTATAATAGACCTGGCCTTTATTATAATAGACCTGGTCTGTATTAATATATACTTGGTCTGTATTATAATAGACCTGGCCTGTATTATAATACATCAGGCCTGTATTGTAATAGACCTGGTCTGTATTATACCAGACCTGGCCTATATAATAACAGACCTGGCCTGATGACCTGGCCTGTATTATAATAGACCTGGCCTCTATTATAATAGACCTGACATGTATTATACTAGACCTGGCCTGTAATCCTGGCCTGCACTATAATAGACCTGGCCTGTATTATAATAGACCTGGTCTTTAATTTAATAGACCTGGTCTGTATTATAATAGACCTGGCTTGTAGACATGGCCTGTATTATGAAATACCTGGCCTGTATTATAATAAACCTGGTGTGTAATTTAATAGACCTGGTCTGTATTATAATAGATCAGGCCTGTATAATATTACACCTGGTCTCTATTATAAAAGACCTGGCCTGTATTATAATTGAAATGGTTTGATTTATAATAGACCTGGCCTGTATTATAATAGACCTGGTCTGTATTATATTAGACCTGGCCTGTATTATAATAGACCTGGTCTGTATTATAATAGACCTGGTCTGTAATGTAATAGACCTGGTCTGTATTATAATAGACCTGGCTTGTAGACCTGGCCTGTATTATAAAATACCTGGCCTGTATTATAATAGACCTGGTCTGTAATTTAATAGACCTGGTCTGTATTATAATAGACCTGGACTGTAAACCTGGCCTGTATTATAATAGACCTGGCCTGTATTATAATAGACATGGCCTGTAGACCTGCCATGTCTTAAAATAGACCTGGCCTGTATTATAATAGACCTGGTTGTAACGGCTGCTCTCCTCCTCTTCATCTGAAGAGGAGAAGCATGGGTCGGACCAATACGCATCGAGGTATGCAGTCATAATGAATTTATTTAAATGATAGACGAACACGAAACACTTGAGAATTTACAAAATAACAAACGCAGTCAACAGACCTGGACACGAACTTACATATAATGTGAAGAACGCAATAACAGGAAAACTGACTACATAAAACGAACAAACAAACAAACAAACCGAAAACAGTCCCGTGTGGCGCAACGTACATAGACACAGACACAGGAGACAACCACCCACAAACAAACAGTGTGAAAACACCTACCTTAATATGGCTCTCAATCAGAGGAAATGAAAACCACCTGCCTCTAATTGAGAGCCATATCAGGTCACCCTTAACAAACATAGAAACACACAACATAGACTACCCACCCAAAACTCACGCCCTGACCGTCAAACACATACAAAATAACAGAAAACCGGTCAGGAACGTGACACTGGTCTGTAATTTTAAAGACCTGGTCAGTATTATAATGGACCTGGCCTTTAGACCTGGCCTGTATTATAATAGACCTGGCCTGTATAATAATAGACCTAGCCTGTATTATAATAGACCTGGTCTGTAATTTAATAGACCTGGTCTGTATTATAATAGACCTGGCCTGTATTATAATAGATCAGGCCTGTATTATAATAGACCTCGTTTGAAGTATAAAAGACCTGGCCTGCATTATAATAGACCTGGTCTGTATTATACCAGACCTGGCCTATATAATAACAGACCTGGCCTGATGACCTGGCCTGTATTATAATAGACCTGGCCTCTATTATAATAGACCTGACATGTATTATACTAGACCTGGCCTGTAATCCTGGCCTGCACTATAATAGACCTGGCCTGTATTATAATAGACCTGGTCTTTAATTTAATAGACCTGGTCTGTATTATAATAGACCTGGCTTGTAGACATGGCCTGTATTATGAAATACCTGGCCTGTATTATAATAAACCTGGTGTGTAATTTAATAGACCTGGTCTGTATTATAATAGATCAGGCCTGTATAATATTACACCTGGTCTCTATTATAAAAGACCTGGCCTGTATTATAATTGAAATGGTTTGATTTATAATAGACCTGGCCTGTATTATAATAGACCTGGTCTGTATTATATTAGACCTGGCCTGTATTATAATAGACCTGGTCTGTATTATAATAGACCTGGTCTGTAATGTAATAGACCTGGTCTGTATTATAATAGACCTGGCTTGTAGACCTGGCCTGTATTATAAAATACCTGGCCTGTATTATAATAGACCTGGTCTGTAATTTAATAGACCTGGTCTGTATTATAATAGACCTGGACTGTAAACCTGGCCTGTATTATAATAGACCTGGCCTGTATTATAATAGACATGGCCTGTAGACCTGCCATGTCTTAAAATAGACCTGGCCTGTATTATAATAGACCTGGTTGTAACGGCTGCTCTCCTCCTCTTCATCTGAAGAGGAGAAGCATGGGTCGGACCAATACGCATCGAGGTATGCAGTCATAATGAATTTATTTAAATGATAGACGAACACGAAACACTTGAGAATTTACAAAATAACAAACGCAGTCAACAGACCTGGACACGAACTTACATATAATGTGAAGAACGCAATAACAGGAAAACTGACTACATAAAACGAACAAACAAACAAACAAACCGAAAACAGTCCCGTGTGGCGCAACGTACATAGACACAGACACAGGAGACAACCACCCACAAACAAACAGTGTGAAAACACCTACCTTAATATGGCTCTCAATCAGAGGAAATGAAAACCACCTGCCTCTAATTGAGAGCCATATCAGGTCACCCTTAACAAACATAGAAACACACAACATAGACTACCCACCCAAAACTCACGCCCTGACCGTCAAACACATACAAAATAACAGAAAACCGGTCAGGAACGTGACACTGGTCTGTAATTTTAAAGACCTGGTCAGTATTATAATGGACCTGGCCTTTAGACCTGGCCTGTATTATAATAGACCTGGCCTGTATAATAATAGACCTAGCCTGTATTATAATAGACCTGGTCTGTAATTTAATAGACCTGGTCTGTATTATAATAGACCTGGCCTGTATTATAATAGATCAGGCCTGTATTATAAAACAACTGGTCTGCATTATAATAGACCTGGTCTGTATTATAAAAGACCTGGACTGTAGACCTGGCCTGTATTATAATAGAACTGGCCTGTATTATAATGGACATGGCCTGTAATATAATAGACCTGGCCTGTATTATAATATACATGGCCTGTAATATAATAGACCTGGCCTGTATTATAATAGACCTGTAATATACTATAATAGACCTGGCCTGTATTATAATAGATCAGGCCTGTATTATAATGGTTAGGGTTAGGGTTAGGGTTAGCCTAACCCCTTGGACTCAAAACGTGGACATAAGGAATCCCATAGGCCTGATAGAGATTAACCAGTCTAACCCTAACCGGATTCCTAGACTCGAACTCGGGCTCCATAAAGAGGTATCCTGAGGAGCCTGGTAATTAGGGAGCATGTGTGGATGTATTGCCTGGGGGTTTATCCTCGTAGAAGAAAATTTTATTTTTATCTGTTTTCCTTCCTATATGAACCATAACCCCTTCTTTTGGGGAATATCTCATAATTTCCCGTAGAACAATTACGTATCCTTAGGAGCAATAGAATTAGAGAACATGCGCCCGTGTACTTGGTCCTCTTGAAGGGCAATTTTTTCTTAACCCTAACCCCTAACCCTCTAACCCTAACCCCTAAACCCTAAACCCTAACCCCAACCCCAACCCCAACCCCAACCCTAACCCTAACCCCTAATCCTAACCCAAAACCAAAGTAAAAGACTCAATAACAAAACTTAAGAACGAGAAGCATAGAAATAAGGCACACTGTAGAACAGATCTACCGCTTCTTAGACTTGCTTTCAAGTAGAATGATGATCTGTAACTAACATTTCTATGTGAATTTGGTCAGGCCACCCAGAAAGTTACATATTGCCACTTTAACTACAAGGTCTATGCACTGCAAGTTAACTACAATTGGTGTTGCACTTGGATTAGCCTGTAAATACAGTCACAGGAATGTCAATGTTCTGCAGATTTACCTCCTCTGAAGTTCTATTGGTAAGAATCTTGAGAACAGGTAAAATCGTTTTCCCCGGATGCACTGGACACTCTGAAACAATAAATGCATGTATATATTTAATCACCACCCACCAGAACATGAATAAAGTTAGGAGGACAGTCAATTGCATTATTCATTTTCCATCTATGCCTAGCCTTAGACTGCACTCTTACAAATGGTTCTTTGGCTGTCACCATAGGAGAACCCTTTTTGGTTCCGGGTAGAACCCTTTTGGTTCCATGTAAAACCCAATAGAGTTCTACCTAGAACCAAAAAGGCTCCTACCTAGAACCAAAAAAGCTTCTACCTAGAACCAAAAAGGCTTCTACCTAGAACCAAAAAGGCTTCTACCTAGAACCAAAAAGGCTTCTACCTAGAACCAAAAAGGCTTCTACCTAGAACCAAAAAGGCTTCTACCTAGAACCAAAAAGGGTTCTCCTTTAGGGACAGCCGAAGAACCCTTTAGGAACCCTTCTTTCTAAGAGTGTACAGTACGCCTGCCTCCTGAAAAGTAGGAGACCATCAATCACTGGAATTGTTTTATACATTTATTAAAAACATAATTGAAGTTATTGACATCACTTAACATTTATGAATAAACAATATAAGTTAGATACTAATTTACCTTTTTGCATGTAGTCATATTTCCTCTTCCGTGGTCGGGGTTGGATGGGGTTGGATGGGGTAGGATGGGGTTGGATACGGTTGGATGGGGTAGGATGGGGTAGGTTGGGGTTGAATGGGGTAGGTGGGGGAAGGATGGGGTAGGATGGGGTTGGATACAGTTGGATTGGGTAGGATGGGGTAGCATGGGGTTGGATGGGATAGTATAGGGTTGGATACGGTTGGAAGGGGTAGGATGGGGTTAGATGGGGTAGGATGGGGTTGGATGGGGTAGTATGGGGTTGGATACGGTTGTATGGGGTTGGATACGGTTGTATGGGGTTGGATACTGTTGGATAAGGGTTGGATGGGGTAGGATACGGTTGTATGGGGTAGGATACGGTTGGATGGGGTAGGATACAGTTGGATGGGGTTGGATGGGGTAGGATACGGTTGGATGGGGTAGGATATGGTTGGATGGGGTTGGATGGGGTAGGATGGGGTAGGATACGGTTGGATGGGGTAGGATATGGTTGGATGGGGTTGGATGGGGTAGGATGGGGTAGGATACGGTTGGATGGGGTAGGATACGGTTGGATGGGGTAGGATACGGTTGGATGGGGTAGGATGGGGTTGGATGGGGTAGGATACGGTTGGATGGGGTAGAATACAGTTGGATGGGGTTGGATGGGGTAGAATACGGTTGGATGGGGTAGAATACGGTTGGATGGGGTAGGATACGGTTGGATGGGGTTGGATGGGGTAGGATACGGTTGGATGGGGTTGGATGGGGTAGAATACGGTTGGATGGGGTTGGATGGGGTAGGATACGGTTGGATGGGGTAGGATGGGGTTGGATAGGGTAGGATACGGTTGGATGGGGTTGGATGGGGTAGAATACGGTTGGATGGGGTTGGATGGGGTAGAATACGGTTGGATGGGGTAGAATACGGTTGGATGGGGTTGGATGGGGTAGGATACGGTTGGATGGGGTTGGATGGGGTAGGATGGGGTAGGATACGGTTGGATGGGGTAGGATAGGGTTGGATGGGGTAGGATACGGTTGGATAGGGTAGGATACGGTTGGATGGGGTTGGATGGGGTTGGATGGGGTAGAATACGGTGTGATGGGGTTGGATAGGGTAGGATACGGTTGGATGGGGTTGGATGGGGTAGAATACGGTTGGATGGGGTTGGATAGGGTAGGATACGGTTGGATAGGGTAGGATACGGTTGGATGGGGTTGGATGGGGTAGGATACGGTTGGATAGGGTAGGATACGGTTGGATGGGGTTGGATGGGGTTGGATGGGGTAGAATACGGTTGGATGGGGTTGGATAGGGTTGGATGGGATAGGATGGGGTTGACTCTGTCATGCTCAACGAGTTGGAGGGTTTTTTGAGGGTGACAGGGTGACAGGACTTTCTCCCCATCTTGTTTGGTTTGGTGTGGGTGTAGCTGGTCTCCTGGGTGGTGGGGATATCAGGGGTTCAACCTGGTTGAGGATGGGGGTGTAGCTGGTCTCCTGGGTGATATCAGGGGTTCAACCTGGTTGAGGATGGGGGTGAAGCTGGTCTCCTGGGTGATGGGGGATATCAGGGGTTCAACCTGGTTGAGGATGGGGGTGTAGCTGGTCTCCTGGGTGGTGGGGGATATCAGGGGTTCAACCTGGTTGAGGATGGGGGTGTAGCTGGACTCCTGGGTGATATCAGGGGTTCAACCTGGTTGAGGATGGGGGTGAAGCTGGTCTCCTGGGGGATGGGGGATATCAGGGGTTCAACCTGGTTGAGGATGGGGGTGTAGCTGGTCTCCTGGGTGGTGGGGGATATCGGGGGTTCAACCTGGTTGAGGATGGGGGTGTAGCTGGTCTCCTGGGTGGTGGGGGATACCGGGGGTTCAACCTGGTTGAGGATGGGGGTGTAGCTGGTCTCCTGGGTGGTGGGGGATATCGGGGGTTCAACCTGGTTGAGGATGGGGGTGTAGCTGGTCTCCTGGGTGATGGGGGATATCGGGGGTTCAACCTGGTTGAGGATGGGGGTGAAGCTGGTCTCCTGGGTGATGGGGGATATCGGGGGTTCAACCTGGTTGAGGATGGGGGTGAAGCTGGTCTCCTGGGTGATGGGGGATATCGGGGGTTCAACCTGGTTGAGGATGGGGGTGAAGCTGGTCTCCTGGCGGGGCAACTGTATCAGACAGTTCTTGGGCAGCAACAGGAGGAGGGTTGTAGTGTGGGGGTATGGGTGTTGATTGCTACTGCGAAATAGAACATATTAAGGAAATGGGAAAGACAAGTGGGCAACAGTTTCCAATTGGCAGAGGTGAGCATGTATATTTAAGCAATAACGCCCGAGGAGGTGTGGTATATGGCAATATAACACGGCTAAGGGCTGTTCTTATGCATAACGCAATGCAGAGTGTCTGGATACAGCCCTTAACCGTGGTATATTGGCCATATCCCACAAACCCCTGAGGTGCCTTATTGCTATTATAAACTGGTTACCAGCGTAATTAGAGCAGTAAAAATACATGTTTTGTCACACGGTCTGATATACCAAGGCTTTCAGACAATCAGCATTCAGGGCTGGAAACACCCAGTTTATAAATAAACTTCTACACAGGATATGTGAAAAGAATGTGTTGAAATGCTGCTTGCCTGAACTAACTCCTCTACTTTAATAATAACAATAATTATACATGAAACATACATAGCTGTACAATTGTAGAAACTAACAAACAATCAATAATCTAACTAAACAACAGCAGACTAAACAAAAGGAAGAAAAACATGAAACAAAATACTTTGGCGCAAACATGCGTCCTTTGTCCTGATCTTGTCCACATCTGATCTTGTCCAGATTTTTAGAAATGCGTCTACACATGCTCTTATCGGTCCACTGTGTCCGCATTGTGAACAGATTTACTGGTCCCGCCTTGTATGCTAATTCTTTGACAGATATTCTTTCAAAATAATACTTTTTTGATTTATTTTAAGACACATATATATTCCATAAGTCAATGGTGCCACATGTCAATGATTTTAGAAGGCAGGATGATTGAAATGGTTTCCCTGTCAACTCCAGACGTGGTCAGGAAGATCTGATCACAATGCTCCTTTTAATCATCTACACCTGTCTGAAAATGTGGGAACAATCAGACTGTGGACAAGATCAGGACATATAATGCATGTTAGAACCAGGTATAAACGGGGCTAAATAGAGGTAAGAAGGGCTCAAGGAAAGGGTGTGATGTGTGAGTATGTGAGTGAGATAGCAGGTGAGTGAGCGCGCAGGTGTTGCGCATATGTGTGAGTGTGTGTACGAGTGTGTGAAACAGAAGAGGTGTGTGGGAATGGTGGAGGGGGAGGTAAGGGTAGGCCATGGTGAAGAGGTGTGTGTGGGAATGGTGGAGGGGGAGGTAAGGGTAGGCCATGGTGAAGAGGTGTGTGTGTGGGAATGGTGGAGGGGGAGGTAAGGGTAGGACATGGTGAAGAGGTGTGTGTGTGTGGGAATGGTGGAGGGGGAGGTAAGGGTAGGCCATGGTGAAGAGGTGTGTGTGTGGGAATGGTGGAGGGGGAGGTAAGGGTAGGCCATGGTGAAGAGGTGTGTGTGTGGGAATGGTGGAGGGGGAGGTAAGGGTAGGCCATGGTGAAGAGGTGTGTGGGGGAATGGTGGAGGGGGAGGTAAGGTTAGGCCATGGTGAAGAGGTGTGTGTGGGAATGGTGGAGGGGGAGGTAAGGGTAGGCCATGGTGAAGAGGTGTGTGTGGGAATGGTGGAGGGGGAGGTAAGGGTAGGCCATGGTGAAGAGGTGTGTGTGGGAATGGTGGAGGGGGAGGTAAGGGTAGACCATGGTGAAGAGGTGTGTGTGGGAATGGTGGAGGGGGAGGTAAGGGTAGGCCATGGTGAAGAGGTGTGTGGGGGAATGGTGGAGGGGGAGGTAAGGGTAGGCCATGGTGAAGAGGTGTGTGTGGGAATGGTGGAGGGGGAGGTAAGGGTAGACCATGGTGAAGAGGTGTGTGTGGGAATGGTGGAGGGGGAGGTAAGGGTAGGCCATGGTGAAGAGGTGTGTGTGGGAATGGTGGAGGGGGAGGTAAGGGTAGGCCATGGTGAAGAGGTGTGTGTGGGAATGGTGGAGGGGGAGGTAAGGGTAGACCATGGTGAAGAGGTGTGTGTGGGAATGGTGGAGGGGGAGGTAAGGGTAGGCCATGGTGAAGAGGTGTGTGGGGGAATGGTGGAGGGGGAGGTAAGGGTAGGCCATGGTGAAGAGGTGTGTGTGTGGGAATGGTGGAGGGGGAGGTAAGGGTAGGACATGGTGAAGAGGTGTGTGTGTGTGGGAATGGTGGAGGGGGAGGTAAGGGTAGGCCATGGTGAAGAGGTGTGTGTGTGGGAATGGTGGAGGGGGAGGTAAGGGTAGGCCATGGTGAAGAGGTGTGTGTGTGGGAATGGTGGAGGGGGAGGTAAGGGTAGGCCATGGTGAAGAGGTGTGTGGGGGAATGGTGGAGGGGGAGGTAAGGTTAGGCCATGGTGAAGAGGTGTGTGTGGGAATGGTGGAGGGGGAGGTAAGGGTAGGCCATGGTGAAGAGGTGTGTGTGGGAATGGTGGAGGGGGAGGTAAGGGTAGGCCATGGTGAAGAGGTGTGTGTGGGAATGGTGGAGGGGGAGGTAAGGGTAGACCATGGTGAAGAGGTGTGTGTGGGAATGGTGGAGGGGGAGGTAAGGGTAGGCCATGGTGAAGAGGTGTGTGGGGGAATGGTGGAGGGGGAGGTAAGGGTAGGCCATGGTGAAGAGGTGTGTGTGGGAATGGTGGAGGGGGAGGTAAGGGTAGACCATGGTGAAGAGGTGTGTGTGGGAATGGTGGAGGGGGAGGTAAGGGTAGGCCATGGTGAAGAGGTGTGTGTGGGAATGGTGGAGGGGGAGGTAAGGGTAGGCCATGGTGAAGAGGTGTGTGTGGGAATGGTGGAGGGGGAGGTAAGGGTAGACCATGGTGAAGAGGTGTGTGTGGGAATGGTGGAGGGGGAGGTAAGGGTAGGCCATGGTGAAGAGGTGTGTGGGGGAATGGTGGAGGGGGAGGTAAGGGTAGGCCATGGTGAAGAGGTGTGTGTGGGAATGGTGGAGGGGGAGGTAAGGGTAGACCATGGTGAAGAGGTGTGTGTGGGAATGGTGGAGGGGGAGGTAAGGGTAGGCCATGGTGAAGAGGTGTGTGGGGGAATGGTGGAGGGGGAGGTAAGGGTAGGCCATGGTGAAGAGGTGTGTGTGGGAATGGTGGAGGGGGAGGTAAGGGTAGGCCATGGTGAAGAGGTGTGTGGGGGAATGGTGGAGGGGGAGGTAAGGGTAGACCATGGTGAAGAGGTGTGTGTGGGAATGGTGGAGGGGGAGGTAAGGGTTGGACATGGTGAAGAGGTGGGTTTTTAGGCGGGACTGAAAGATGATGATGGACTTCCAGAGTTCCAGAGCCTAGGAGCAACCCTGGAGAAGGCCCTGTCTGTCACTGAAACTCTGGAGCTTAGACCTGGGGATGACAAAGTGGCCAACTGTGGTTGAGCAGAGAGAGCATGAGGGCTGGTAGGAGAGAAGAAGGTCAGAGAGGGAAGGGGGTAGCAAGGTGGGGGCAGAGCTTTTTAGGTCAGGAGGATCTTATAATTAATGCAGCGGGAGACAGGGAGCCAGTGGAGTTCACAGAGGATGGGGGTGATATGCTGCCAGGATGATTTAGTGGGTTAGAAGACGGGCTGCCAGGATGATTTAGTGGGTTAGAAGACGGGCTGCCAGGATGATTTAGTGGGTTAGAAGACGGGCTGCCAGGATGATTTAGTGGGTTAGAAGATGGGCTGCCAGGATGATTTAGTGGGTTAGAAGATGTGCTGCCAGGATGATTTAGTGGGTTAGAAGACGTGCTGCCAGGATGATTTAGTGGGTTAGAAGACGTGCTGCCAGGATGATTTAGTGGGTTAGAAGACGGGCTGCCAGGATGATTTAGTGGGTTAGAAGACGGGCTGCCAGGATGATTTAGTGGGTTAGAAGACGGGCTGCCAGGATGATTTAGTGGGTTAGAAGACGGGCTGCCAGGATGATTTAGTGGGTTAGAAGATGGGCTGCCAGGATGATTTAGTGGGTTAGAAGATGGGCTGCCAGGATGATTTAGTGGGTTAGAAGATGGGCTGCCAGGATGATTTAGTGGGTTAGAAGATGGGCTGCCAGGATGATTTAGTGGGTTAGAAGATGGGCTGCCAGGATGATTTAGTGGGTTAGAAGATGGGCTGCCAGGATGATTTAGTGGGTTAGAAGATGTGCTGCCAGGATGATTTAGTGGGTTAGAAGATGTGCTGCCAGGATGATTTAGTGGGTTAGAAGATGTGCTGCCAGGATGATTTAGTGGGTTAGAAGATGTGCTGCCAGGATGATTTAGTGGGTTAGAAGATGTGCTGCCAGGATGATTTAGTGGGTTAGAAGATGTGCTGCCAGGATGATTTAGTGGGTTAGAAGACGTGCTGCCAGGATGATTTAGTGGGTTAGAAGACGGGCTGCCAGGATGATTTAGTGGGTTAGAAGACGGGCTGCCAGGATGATTTAGTGGGTTAGAAGACGGGCTGCCAGGATGATTTAGTAGGTTAGAAGACGGGCTGCCAGGATGATTTAGTGGGTTAGAAGACGGGCTGCCAGGATGATTTAGTGGGTTAGAAGATGGGCTGCCAGGATGATTTAGTGGGTTAGAAGATGGGCTGCCAGGATGATTTAGTGGGTTAGAAGATGGGCTGCCAGGATGATTTAGTGGGTTAGAAGACGGGCTGCCAGGATGATTTAGTGGGTTAGAAGACGTGCTGCCAGGATGATTTAGTGGGTTAGAAGACGTGCTGCCAGGATGATTTAGTGGGTTAGAAGACGGGCTGCCAGGATGATTTAGTGGGTTAGAAGACGGGCTGCCAGGATGATTTAGTGGGTTAGAAGACGGGCTGCCAGGATGATTTAGTGGGTTAGAAGACGGGCTGCCAGGATGATTTAGTGGGTTAGAAGATGTGCTGCCAGGATGATTTAGTGGGTTAGAAGATGTGCTGCCAGGATGATTTAGTGGGTAAGAAGATGGGCTGCTGAGTTTTGAACCATTTGGAGCTTATGGAGGGAGTCTGTGTTAGTGCCGGGGAGTAGAGTTGCAATAGTCTATTCAGGAGAAGAAGAAAGCATGGATGAGGGACAGGAAAGGGAGGGGCTGACTTTGGCGAATTTGCCTAAGTGGAATAATTCATTTTTTACAGTCTGACGGATGTGGTGGTTGAGAGATAGGGTCTTAAGGTAGACAAACATACATATTTCTGTCCAAATACCTTTCACAATTGCCTCATACAACCTTTGGATTGCTGCCATTGAGGTCTGATTCAACAAAATGTTATCCTTCATCCTCTTGCTGAGGAGTAGCAGGGGGTACACTCCTACCTTGTGGAACCTATGTACGCAGGGGGTACACTCCTACCTTGTGGAACCTATGTACGCAGGGGGTACACTCCTACCTTGTGGAACCTATGTACGCAGGGGGTACACTCCTACCTTGTGGAACATATGTACGCAGGGGGTACACTCCTACCGTGTGGAACCTATGTACGCAGGGGGTACACTCCTACCTTGTGGAACATATGTACGCAGGGGGTACACTCCTACCTTGTGGAACATATGTACGCAGGGGGTACACTCCTACCTTGTGGAACCTATGTACGCAGGGGGTACACTCCTACCTTGTGGAACATATGTACGCAGGGGGTACACTCCTACCTTGTGGAACCTATGTACGCAGGGGGTACACTCCTACCTTGTGGAACCTATGTACGCAGGGGGTACACTCCTACCTTGTGGAACATATGTACCTGGAATCATTAATGACTAAATAACTTCCAGAAACACAACAAATATCAGTCAAATAATGACATTTTGATTTTCAGTCTTAAATGACACAATGAGACAACAACCAATAATTGCATAGGGCCTATCATATCCCTAAACAAGAAATGCATAAATATTTTTAGAGGAAAACATTTATAAAGCTTACCAGCTTGTTTGCTGCATTAACCAAGGTTCCATATTGTCCATGTTTCATCGTCTTATTTGCCCATTCATCTGTAGGCTTCATTTTTTGTGCCTCTAACTTGACCTTTAGCTGTATGTTTTGGGCCTCTAACTTGACCTTTAGCTGTATGTTTTGGGCCTCTTACTTGACCTTTAGCTGTATGTTTTGGGCCTCTAACTTCACCTTTAGCTGTATGTTTTGGGCCTCTAACTTGACCTTTAGCTGTATTGTTTTGGGCCTCTAACTTGACCTTTAGCTGTATTGTTTTGGGCCTCTAACTTGACCTTTAGCTGTATGTTTTGGGCCTCTAACTTGACCTTTAGCTGTATGTTTTGGGCCTCTAACTTGACCTTTAGCTATATGTTTTGGGCCTCTAACTTGACCTTTAGCTGTATGTTTTGGGCCTCTAACTTGACCTTTAGCTGTATTGTTGCACCACAGAACTTGCACTTCTTTGATGCTCCTCCTGTTGATCTGTTACAACTAGGACACAGCTTACGGCTTACGGCTGGAGCCATTCTGCATGAAAGGTGGATATGAAAGTGTCAGAAAGAATAGCCCTATACACATCACTTTGACTGATGGAATGCACCAGGGAGGTCCACTCTGGCAATGGGCTTGAATGGACAAGGAGAACTAGAGATTGTGAGATAAAAACTATACTAACAATAGCAATTAATAAAGAGTTTGGTCAACTAAGGAGCTGACGTTGAGTTCACATTAAACATCAAGCCCTGACCCCTCTCAAACCCACTAAAGAAGTGCTGTGTGTGTGTTTGAAGGTGACATGGGTTTCAATGACTCAATCATATGGGTCAGATCTGATAATGGACCTCGCCTAGTAATAAAACTAAGCCTGAGGCTTTAACATGCCCCACTGTAACGTAATGTGTCATACTAACTGTTGACTACTATTGTAACCAGGATGTAGGCTACCTGCCATAGCCTCAGGTGCACAGTGCAATGAGTGCCGTTAGTTGACAGATGGAACAATACCTGGGACAGTGGGATTTGGTTACTTATTTTAAGATACAATGTTTGAATAATCTCCTCCAGTTGGTTTGCATTTTAAAACTACAACTTGGTTTGTTTTTGAAAACACAAGAAATGGGAAGAAAGCTAAAGCTAGCTAGCTAGCTGAAACTGTTGATCAGGCCTATAGCTAAGATTTTGATTGAAAACCTTGACAGATCAGTGAAAATGCATAGTGGTTTGAGAAATGTCGTAAAAAGCAATAAATCAATCTCCATAACATTACATACTAGCGATTACAACCACATGGTTTATTTGCATACTTCACTTACCGGGAAAGAGAATGATCGCATGGGAGGATCGGGTACGTTCCAAGTTGCCTTCTTTGTTGAAGTCATGATGCGCATTTGTGTTGTAGGTGAAATTACACAGATTCTGCACAGAATAAGAATATACATTCAAACTGCCTGGAAAAGCGTTTCTTAGATTAATTTAATTTGATATTCTTATATAAATTGAACAACACAGAAAGTAACCTCCCCTGCAGCCGATTGTGTTGACGAGCTGGAACGCGCTCCGCATTACATTGGGTTGAAGTTGCATATGTACAGTACTGATCTTGGGTCAGTTTTCCGTTATTTTCTAGTACGACTTGGGGAGAGAAAGCAACATCACCCGCAAGGGTTTTGATCGGACAACATATGTTTTTTGACTGCAATGAGCGCAACACCCAAAAATATTAAGTGAAATCGAGCATAGAAAACAGTATTTGCCCTTGATAATGTATTTAAATGTTCCCTGGCAAAGATCCCAAAGAGTGCCATTACTTGGAGTAATCTCTGGACGGTTTCAAAATGCCTACCTGTTGAATAGCATCTTGTCTGCAGCAAATACATGCATCGGAAGAGTGGAGTGGAAGATTAAATACATTTCTTTCAATGAAAAAATCACCCATAAAATAAATCTGAAGACAGATGTAGGCTATGTATGTAGGCTGCTATTACACATACTAATGCCTCGTTCAGGTACTATCGGAGTTCTCGGGAATTCCTAGTTCCGACTGGGAAGTTTCACTTGAATGACCCTCCAAATAGGAATTACAAGTGGAAAATGAGTAAATTATGTGGCCAATCTTATTGGTTTAAGAATTGTTCAGACTTCAAAAGCACTTGAAGGCAATCATGTCGGAGTTACAACTTCCCATTTTCCCATTTCCCACGAGAATGTGAAGCCAGTGTAACAGTACTCTTCTTGCGTTGTGTACAATCAATCCTCGACACGAACTCCAACGTGTAGCACCAGTCATGGAGATTTATTCTGATAGGAACAGCACAAAATTGCACGTCATGCAATGCACGGCTCACCATCCAACTCTGCACTCACGCACTGTACAAAATATATGAACCCCCCCCACCAGACACAGTAAGTTGCTAGCTAGTACTGGCGGGAATTCTTTACAACCAAAATGCACAACCAATATTCTCCAAAAAACACTGCATCTTATGTGTGATGTTCGAATAACATTTACAAACAAATGTATATAAATTGTACATTTAAATCATCACTTGGTAGTATAAAAATCACTTTTGATGTACAGTGCTTTGCAACCAACAACTTCCCGCTGGTTTGGTGCTTGTTCACTGGGACGATTCTAACTGAAACATCCTCCCTCGTAAGCAAGCTACGCAAACCAGCCAATAAGATGCCATGTTGAGTAGGTGAAGGCAAGACAAAACTAAAACCAAAAACCCATTGGCTTAACAATAAAGTGGCAAGGGGAATCACCAATAAAACCCTGTTACACCAGCATAATACTGCATTCAAGTGCTAGTCGGTACTAGGAAACTGACATTTCTGACTTGCTAACTGGTTGAACGCGTTACAGTAGCCTAAGTATATAACATGAGTGACATGACCGTAATAATCATAATGGAAAGGCCTTGGAAGTGCCATAAGTGTAAGCCAACATAATTCATTATTTTTACATGAACCTGTTTAACATGTAATAAATGCACTATGAAGAAAATTGTGTAATTTACAAATGTGGGAAATGTTTGTAGGCTATGGTTGCTGTTTGTATTTCATTGAACTTTAGGCCCATACAAAGACAAATCACACAACATAGACTACCAAATAACCTTAGGCAAAAATACACGAAATACACTAAATAAAAGTCAAGTGAAAATAGTTATAAATGTCTTTATCAATTATGAGTAGCTTAACAATGTCAACTTTGACACTGATGCGCAGGAGAACCCCTAGCTGTCAATCAAGCAGGCGCGGTGAACCGATTATGACGCTCAAGCGTTCCAAATGACGCAACAATACAGTTCCAGAAGAGAGAAAGTTAATGCCGAAGATGTTACTCGGTTCCACACTAAAACTGCGCTTTGACAAGTGGGATTTCAGGTGAGTCAAATATTTACAAACGTTTACAATACATTAACCATCCGCTAGCCTACTTAGCCTATAATTCTGTCATGGTAAGATAACACATGTGAAGGTGAACGTTAATGTATTTGAAATATTTTTTATTTCTGACATTATCTAGCTCGCCTTATAAAATACAATTATTAATTATGGATTCGTTTTTTTCTGTTGCTATCAATCAATCCATCCATCTGTATTTACTCTTCAGTCTGTTTGTCTTGTTGATTTATCTGTCTGTCAGACTATCTGTCTGTCTGTGTACTGTCTAGCCAGCATTTGCCAGAAAGGTTCTTTCACATAGGCTCATATTCACAAAGTCTCATAGAAGGAGTGCTGATCAATAATCCGTTTTGTCTTTTAAATCAAACTGAATACGTTTTGATTGACAGAAGGGGACCTGATCCTAGATCAGCACTCCTACCCTGAAACACTTTGTGAACACAATCCAGGTGTGATTATGAAGTTGTGATGAGGTATTATTATATTAGTCGTGCTGATGCATGATGGGTTGTAGGCTAGAGCTTGAGTACTGTAGTCTGAAGGCTGTTTCTGAATTCACTGACCTGGTGAGTAAATGTTGTTTACAATGGCACCATCTAGTGACAGAAACATAGAAACACACATTGTTGCTGAACGAAGGCATCTCTTTATTTTCCAGAAATAAAACTTGTAGACCTTTCCTGCAGTCTCTGAGGAGATGGACACCTCTTCTTCTTCTGGACGATCTCCGTCTCCTACTGGGACTGTCTTCTTACCCCCTCCTATCATGTGGAACAGTCTGTAAGTCATTCATCACATAACCTAGCTCTGGTCCAGGGCATTATGTGCGGCTTGCTGAAGGAAGGCTCAGTGTCTGCAAGCTGTACTTAACGCCCTGGACCAGAGCTACACATTACCCACCTCTGGCCATCATGGACAGTCAACTCATCACATTCACGTACTGTAAGTCACAGTTGAGTGAGTTGTGTGATTAAAGGCAGTTTAATTATTATTGTAATATTGTAGTAAATTGTCTGAGTTCACTTCCTAAATAATGTGTTGACATTCCTTTGCTCCCAGCTACAAGCAGGCAGAGATGGAGGTTCAGTTCCTGAGGGAAGAGAAGAAGACCTGTACAGAGAAGGAAGCCCACATGCTTGAGTTGAGGGGGAAGGATCGAACGATCCAAAATCAGAAGAAGGAGATGGACAGACTTCAAGTGTGCCTCTGGGAGGAGGAAAAGAAGAAGAGGAATGGTGGAATGGAGAAGGACGAGATGATTGAACAACTACAGTCTGAGACAGACCATCTCAGAGCCCTTTTGAAAGATGAAAGGAGGAGAAGAAGAGTAGAAAGGGGTATAATGAAAGAGTGGAAGGCTGAGATCCTGAGACTGAGGGAGGCAGAGAGCCAGAGGGAGGCAGAGAGACAGAGGGAGGCAGAGAGACAGAGGGAGGCAGAGAGAGCCACAGAATGGGAGGAGAACCAGGGAAAAATGCAGGAGATCAACAGACTAAAACAACTGCTGGAGCTGCTGATGGTGGACCTTCAACTGGCCCATGTAAGACATGTCATTGTTATTATTAAAAGGCAGTGTATATTCACCCGGCTGAAAATGAATGGCGGCAGTATGCTAACCCAATGTTAACTTTTATGCCTTTCCTAAACGTTAACCCTTACCTTAACCTCACTGAAACAATACCTAACCTTTACCATAACCCAACCCTAGGTCCTAAACCTAACCTTCATTTATCTCAACCCCTACGCCTCTCTTCTGCCGGTTGAATATCCACTTCCTTATTAACGACATTACTGTTGTTGTTGTTGATAACTGTATCTGTGCAGGTTGTAAATAATTGCATTAGTGAAACATCATTTGTAGGAGTAATTTCTACAAGCATAAACATCAGAGGCAACATTGTTGTAACATCACACAAATTGCATTGGGAATTTCTCAAACCCCTAACTGAATGGGCAAGCTAGTTGTGTGTTTGTATTTGTACACATTTTGGACATAATTGATTCCATAAAATGTCTCATAATTTTTTCAAACCATGTCAATACATTAATTGACAATGAATTGTCCAGATGAATTGATCAAAATGACTCTGCTATTGATGTTGTCCAGTGTTTGATTCAATTATTAAGTTGTATTTCTATGTATCATTCTCTGCAAATGCTTTGAAAGTATGTCTTGGTCAAAGATTATCACTAATTTAACCTTTTCAAATTAAGCAAGAGATAGAGAGATTGAGGATCAGGCAGAAAGTCATGGAGGATCAGCGACCAAGACTGGCCTGGAACAACAAACCTATTGAGACAGAAAGAGAGAGGGAAAGAGAGGAAGAAAGGGAGATGGAAAGGGAGAGAAAAGCAGAATTGGAAAGACAAGAAATGAAGAAGAAAGTGAAACAGGCAGAAGAAACAATAAAAGTGTTAGAAGGAGAGATTGAGAGATTGAAAGAGACTGAAAAGGAAGTCATATTTGAAAGAGAAAGAGACATGCATATTGCAGAGAATGAGAAAGTCAAACTGGTTAACGAAAAGGTGAAAGAGTTAGAGAGAGAGGTTGAGAGACTGAAAGAAGATATGACAACAAAAGAGATTCAATACAAAATCAAATTTGAAAGAGCGAAAGAAGCGTATAGAAGACAGATTGAGAGAGTGAAACAGGTTAACCAAAATGTACTAGTGTTAGACAGAGAGGTTGAGAGACTGAAAGAAGAGATTAGATTGAAAGACGAGACTGAAGCAGAGAGAACATTTGATAGAGACAGAGAGAGAGAAAATGATTGGAGACGAAGTGAAGAGGAGATGAAAAATAGAGTGGAGAGGGAGATGGAGACAGCCCTCATCAATGACAATAAGAAGTCTGAATTGGAGGAAGTCTTCAAGAAAATCAAGGAACAGCTGAAAGAATTAGAAAATATGGAAACAGACAAATATAAATGGAAACAGAACCAAATGGACATGGAGGAGAAGATGGAGGGTGAGAACAACAAACAGAAAGAGGTAGAAAGAAAGAGAATGGAGAAAATACCAAAACAGAGACAACAAGAAGATGAGAAGAAGAAGGAGATGGAGAGAGAAGAAGAGGAGAGACACAAACAAAAGCACATAGAGATGGAAGAGGAAGAAAGAGAGAAGGGGAAAGAGAGACAGACAGATCAAAAGGAAGAGAATGGAGAAGAGACAGAAAAATATGGAAAGAAAAGAAGAGAGACAGCGAGAGATTGAAAGAGAGCATGGAGAAGAAAGATGTAAACAGATGCAAATAGAGATGGAAGAGGAAGAAAGAGAAGAAGAAGAGAGACAGAGAGCGATCGAAGAGAAAGAGACACAGAGAGAGATGGGAGAGAAAGAGATACGACAACAACAAGAGGAGAGAAAGAGAACGTTTGAGAGAGATCAAGAAGAAGAAGATATATGGAAACAGAAGCAAATTGACATGGAGAAGGAGGGAAGAGAGAAGGAGAACAAGAGACAGAGAGAGATAGAAGAGATACACAGGGGACAACAACAAGAGGAGAGACAAAAACAAATGGAGAAAGAGAAAGAAAGGGAGAAAGACAATGAGAATCAGAGAGAGTTGGAATTAAAAGATCAGCAACAGAAAGAGATGGAAAAAGAAAAGATGATCATGAGAGAGAGGGAGGAAGCAGGAAGAAGAAAGGAGGGGCAGAAAAATATTTTGGGGGAAATTGAAGGACAGAATGAACAGGAGAGAGAGATGGAAGAAAAGCATGAAGTGATTAAGGAAGCAGAAAAAGAGTACAGGGAAAGAGAAGAGAGAGGAAAGGAAGTAAGCATGAAGAAACATGTAGTAGTTAATGTTAAAGCAAAAGCACGGGAAGTCTTCAATAGACGTAAAGAGAGGAGGTTAGAAGTGTTGAAGGGGGAACGAGAACACATAGAAAGAGGACAACAAATCAGGAGGGAGAAGGAGGAAAGACGGCTGGAGATGGAAAGAAAACAGGAGAGGGCAAGACGACAAGAGGAGCAGGATAAAAAACAAGAGATTGAAATTGCTAGACAGAAAGAAATGTTCAGACTAAGAGAGGAGGAGAGACAGAGAGAGGAAGAGAGAGAGGATCAGAGAAAGAGAGCCATTGAAGGCCATTTATCTTTAATCAGAGAGAGAGAGAAGATAACAGAGGCAACAAAAAGAGAGGAGATGGCGGAAGAGGAGGAGGAAAAGGAAGATGACAAGGAGGACCTTGTCCCACCCTATAAAAATAGCCGAAGGGGGGCTATGGGCTGGGTGAATAAGAAGTGGGAGAAGAGGAACATCAAGAAGATAGAGAGAGCATATCAGAGAGAAGCTGAGGAGGGCTATAAGATCGTCAACAAAGGTAAGACCTGTTTTCCCTCTGCTTATGACATCATCCTCTTTAGTCTCCTCTACACACATAAGTTCCACACCAGGCATCATGTTGCATCATTGTTTCAATATAAAACTACTGTCCACAATGGTCAAGCTGATCTATTATCAACTTAAATGTAATGTACACAGGGAATTTAGAATGGAAAACCCAACTGGATCTCAATGGTCCTGGTCTAAAGTAGTGCATCATAGCCTTTTGGGGCCCTAAGAAACGTTTTGTTTGATCTGGAGATGGCCAGCAGGAGGGGCCAAGGAGGCCACAGGCATGGGCAGAGAACCAGGAGGGGAGTTCAGAGAACCAGCAGGAGTGGCCAGAGAACCAACAGGGGGGGCCAGACAGCCAGCAGCTAGAAGCTCCAGAAGAGGCTGAAACATTAGAACCAACCTCCAAGAACAAGAAAAGGCCAGGCATCTGGAAGAGAATTAAGATGGGGTAAAGAATGTTTAAACACATGTATTCATGTTTTACACTGTTAATATATATGTTGTCACTTCTATTATCCAAATGTGAGGGTTTAGTGTAGATGCAACACACATGTAAATATATAGATGCTTACCTGTCTCTGATGTCTTACAGCATTCCTGACCTGCTGTCTGCCTAGAGCTGGAACTCGACGAAGCCACAGTTCCACTGAGGTTACGTTGGTCATTAAAAGTGTCGCCCAATAATTCCTCCTCCTCTTTAAGTCATCAAGCCACATTTCCTCCACAAAACATTATCGTTTCCTCAAGCCAGCAAGTATCCTCTTTATCAGGCAACAAACCATCGAAGGTCAGTGACCCTCCTCCCCAGAGCAGAGGTTCTCATCTTTATCCTAATTAAATTAATCTCTACTCACCACCTCTACAGTCCTAGAAAATATCCCCAAATGGACATGGTTTAAACAGAAGTCCTCCCCTCAGACCAGTGGCTCCACAAACCAGAGTTTCTCATCTTTATTCAAGTTGAACGCAACTCTGATCATTTCCACCACCTCACCTGTTAAGGGGAGGTGCTGAAAAGGAGGTCTGGGAGGAGGTCTGCAGGTATCCTGGACCGGACCGGTAGCAGCTAAGTTGCTGGCTCCATCCCCGGGCAGAGCTGCTCAAGTCAGGCCAGTGATGTTTGACGAGGTCATTTTTGTTAGCAAAGTTTTACGTTTTAATAAAAACATTTATTAAAAAAGCAATATTGTTGTTACGGTGTGGATTGTTTTGTTATTTATTAGAATTGAAACAGTAGTCATGGTAGATGTTAGACTTTCAATGAGACACCTAACATTCCATCAGTTTGATACAATGTGTGACATGTTATATTAGAGAGGAGTCCTCTATACACATCTATTTTAGACCAGAGGAGAAATATCAGATTGAAATAGCTTCTCTACGAATCTGAGGAGAGAGCAACAGTAGACGCATCGTTAGCTCTCCCACCTCCAGTTCAGTACTTGGGTCATTCCACCAGTTGAGTACCTTTTGGGGAGTGTAACTTTTATTCCACCTAATTCTAACATTCTGTCATAAAGAGCACGTTCAACTTAATAAAACACATGTTTTCCCATCTCAAAAGTAAAAAATACATACTACAGCAAGTGCCTATTAAGTGCCAAATCAAGTGACAGGGTTGACTGTAACAGAGTTGACTATTTCATTTAGAATCAACTGTAGATCCCCATGTGACAGGGGGAATGGAATGCAAGCTTACCAAACAAATGTAAATTGTTTCAACATTTCTAGACTGTCTATCTATAGGTAACAGGGTTGATGTGTTATAATTCACCCAGTGGTGATTGCAGCATGTACATCTTGGTGGGGAAAACTCCCCCAAAATGTTTTAGATGAATGCCAGCAAAGCCACTACACAACACAACACTAAACAATACATTAATTGCACTATAACTTTGACAAACGGTGCCCACAAACTGTTAGGGTCGACATAAAGCAGTCCCAACAGCAGAGCTTTCTTTTCAGCACCATGGAGTGAATCCTTTAAAAAAAAACATAGCTGATATGGCTGACTTGCTTAAACAAATGTGGTTTCTACTGACAATTGAGATGTACAAACTACGGCATAAAGAGACAACGAGCGGATAACAGGCAATCCGTCATTTTGATTAAGACATTAATGAGCGAGCTAGGACGGACGTAGTCAATATAACCATTTGTTCAGCACTTTTGAAATGTACAGCAACAGAATTTTGAACATGGGCCGTTCTTACAGTATTCTACCTTTACACCAAGTCATAACTGCGACATAAATGAAGAGGGCATATAAGCAGACAATGAAAGCTCTTACAATATTTGATGATTACATTTCTCTTAAACAGGCTATAGTCTACATGTGCACCATCAAGAGGGGAAAGGCACAAAATTATTAGGGTGAGGCACATGGGCTCCTAACAACTTACTACACAACATACACTTAGTATTACTTTCTTAGCTACAGTATACATATCTCCCTGGCATATTACATCATTTGTAGAGCAGCATTCAATACATTTTTGGACTCACCTTGTTGTCATCAAAGTCTGTCATTCTCTGAATTGACTTTACTTGAAAAATGCTTCCCTAAATGCTTCCCTAAATGCTTCCCTAAATGCTTCCCTAAAACTTCAGTAGCTTCCACCCCATATTACTTTTATGAATACAACAAACTGATATTGGTTCACAGACCTCTTCCCTCCAATCCACGGCAATTACGTTTGGACTTTTGGACTTTACAAATTAAGTCAAATTGAAAACAGTATTGGTGTTGTTGAATTAGGTATTCATAATAGCAAGCTAGGACTGATGGTTTGGTTATCTAAACTAGCAAGTATGTTTGTTTCCCAAGGCAACTACTGTAGATATCTAGTAAACTTGCTAGCTACTTCAGTGGATGTTGAACACATTTCTACCGGCAAATGAACACATTTCTACCGGCAAATGAACTCATTTCTACCGGCAAATGTGTTAAATTATAGCCGTGGTATTAAAGGGAAAATATACTCAGGGCTTTATGGGTTCTCTGGAAAATAATGCAAGTCCATGGAAGGTCAGTTCCACAGTGTTCATTATTTGCCAGAGAACTTCATAGTCCCTCTTGATTATCCCTTACATAACTTAATGAGCTGGATTTGCCTTTCTTTGCAACAGTGGAAGCTGCTGAGGAGACGATGGCTCATAATAATGGTTGGAATGGAGTGGTATCAACCACATCAAAGATGGGGTTTCCATGTGTTTGAGACCACTCAATTGACTTCATTACAGACATTATTATGAGCTGTCCTCCCCTCAGCAGCCTCCACTGATTTGCAATTAGTCTGTTCGTTTTCAGTTGTTAGCATTTAGCTAACAGCGTCTATGTGAATTTGCTATCAGTTTGTGCAATTTGTTAGCAATCTGGTAATAGATGCCCATAGGCTACTCTTGTGTTTTTAGCATCCGGTATGACAATATGAAAATCTGGATACCGCCCAAGCCTAATCACCACACCTACCTACCACAACTACCACACCTACCTACCACAACTACCACACCCACCTACCACAACTACCACACCTACCTACCACAACTACCACACCTACCTACTACAACTACCACACCTACCACACCTACCTACCACAACTACCACACATACCACACCTACCTACCACAACTACCACACCTACCTACCACACCTACCACACCTACCTACTACAACTACCACACCTACCTACTACAACTACCACACCTACCACACCTACCTACTACAACTACCACACCTACCTACTACAACTACCACACCTACCTACCACAACTACCACACCTACCTACCACAACTACCACACCTACCACACCTACCTACCACACCTACCACACCTACCTACTACAACTACCACACCTACCACACCTACCTACTACAACTACCACACCTACCTACTACAACTACCACACCTACCTACCACAACTACCACACCTACCTACCACAACTACCACACCTACCTACCACAACTACCACACCTACCTACCACAACTACCACACCTACCTACTACAACTACCACACCTACCACACCTACCTACCACAACTACCACACCTACCACACCTACCTACCACAACTACCATACCTACCTACTACAACTACCACACCTACCTACTACAACTACCACACCTACCTACCACAACTACCACACCTACCTACCACAACTACCACACCTACCTACCACAACTACCACACCTACCTACCACAACTACCACACCTACCTACCACAACTACCACACCTACCTACTACAACTACCACACCTACCACACCTACCTACCACAACTACCACACCTACCACACCTACCTACCACAACTACCACACCTACCTACTACAACTACCACACCTACCTACTACAACTACCACACCTACCTACCACAACTACCACACCTACCTACCACAACTACCACACCTACCTACCACAACTACCACACCTACCTACCACAACTACCACACCTACCTACCACAACTACCACACCTACCTACCACAACTACCACACCTACCTACCACAACTACCACACCTACCACACCTACCTACTACAACTACCACACCTACCTACTACAACTACCACACCTACCTACCACAACTACCACAACTACCACGCCTACCTACTACAACTACCACACCTACCACACCTACCTACCACAACTACCACGCCTACCTACTACAACTACCACACCTACCACACCTACCTACCACAACTACCACACCTACCTACTACAACTACCACACCTACCTACTACAACTACCACACCTACCACACCTACCTACTACAACTACCACACCTACCACACCTACCTACTACAACTACCACACCTACCTACTACAACTACCACACCTACCTACTACAACTACCACACCTACCTACCACACCTACCACACCTACCACACCTACCTACCACACCTACCTACTACAACTACCACACCTACCTACCACAACTACCACACCTACCTACCACACCTACCACACCTACCTACTACAACTACCACACCTACCTACTACAACTACCACACCTACCTACCACAACTACCACACCTACCTACTACAACTACCACACCTACCACACCTACCTACTACCACACCTACCTACTACAACTACCACACCTACCTACCACACCTACCTACTACAACTACCACACCTACCTACCACAACTACCACACCTACCTACCACACCTACCACACCTACCTACTACAACTACCACACCTACCTACTACAACTACCACACCTACCTACCACAACTACCACACCTACCTACTACAACTACCACACCTACCACACCTACCTACTACCACACCTACCTACTACAACTACCACACCTACCTACTACCACACCTACCTACTACCACACCTACCTACTACCACACCTACCTACTACCACACCTACCTACTACCACACCTACCTACTACAACTACCACACCTACCACACCTACCTACTACCACACCTACCTACTACCACACCTACCTACTACAACTACCACACCTACCTACTGCAACTACCACACCTACCTACCTACCTACTACCACACCTACCTACTACCACACCTACCTACTACAACTACCACACCTACCTACTACAACTACCACACCTACCTACCTACCTACTACCACACCTACCTACCACAACTACCACACCTACCTACCACAACTACCACACCTACCTACTACAACTACCACACCTACCTACTACAACTACCACACCTACCTACTACAACTACCACACCTACCTACCACAACTACCACACCTACCTACTACAACTACCACACCTACCTACTACCACACCTACCTACCACAACTACCACACCTACCACACCTACCTACTACCACACCTACCACACCTACCTACTACCACACCTACCTACTACCACACCTACCTACTACAACTACCACACCTACCTACTACACCTACCTACTATAACTACCACAACTACCACACCTACCTACTACCACACCTACCTACTACAACTACCACACCTACCACAACTACCACACCTACCTACTACCACACCTACCTACTACCACACCTACCTACTACAACTACCACACCTACCTACTACCACACCTACCTACTACAACTACCACACCTACCTACTACAACTACCACACCTACCTACTACCACACCTACCTACTACCACACCTACCTACTACAACTACCACACCTACCTACTACCACACCTACCACACCTACCTACTACCACACCTACCTACTACAACTACCACACCTACCTACTACAACTACCACACCTACCTACTACAACTACCACACCTACCTACTACAACTACCACACCTACCTACCACAACTACCACACCTACCTACCACACCTACCACACCTACCTACTACAACTACCACACCTACCTACTACAACTACCACACCTACCTACCACAACTACCACACCTACCTACTACAACTACCACACCTACCACACCTACCTACTACCACACCTACCTACTACAACTACCACACCTACCTACTACCACACCTACCTACTACAACTACCACACCTACCTACTACAACTACCACACCTACCTACTACAACTACCACACCTACCTACCACAACTACCACACCTACCTACCACACCTACCACACCTACCTACTACAACTACCACACCTACCTACTACAACTACCACACCTACCTACCACAACTACCACACCTACCTACTACAACTACCACACCTACCACACCTACCTACTACCACACCTACCTACTACAACTACCACACCTACCTACTACCACACCTACCTACTACCACACCTACCTACTACCACACCTACCTACTACCACACCTACCTACTACAACTACCACACTTACCACACCTACCTACTACCACACCTACCTACTACCACACCTACCTACTACAACTACCACACCTACCTACTGCAACTACCACACCTACCTACCTACCTACTACCACACCTACCTACTACCACACCTACCTACTACAACTACCACACCTACCTACTACAACTACCACACCTACCTACCTACCTACTACCACACCTACCTACCACAACTACCACACCTACCTACCACAACTACCACACCTACCTACTACAACTACCACACCTACCTACCTACTACCACACCTACCTACCACAACTACCACACCTACCTACTACAACTACCACACCTACCTACTACAACTACCACACCTACCTACTACAACTACCACACCTACCTACCACAACTACCACACCTACCTACTACAACTACCACACCTACCTACTACCACACCTACCTACCACAACTACCACACCTACCACACCTACCTACTACCACACCTACCTACTACCACACCTACCTACTACAACTACCACACCTACCTACTACACCTACCTACTACAACTACCACAACTACCACACCTACCTACTACCACACCTACCTACTACAACTACCACACCTACCACAACTACCACACCTACCTACTACCACACCTACCTACTACCACACCTACCTACTACAACTACCACACCTACCTACTACCACACCTACCACACCTACCTACTACAACTACCACACCTACCTACTACAACTACCACACCTACCTACTACCACACCTACCTACTACCACACCTACCTACTACAACTACCACACCTACCTACTACCACACCTACCACACCTACCTACTACCACACCTACCTACTACAACTACCACACCTACCTACTACAACTACCACACCTACCTACTACAACTACCACACCTACCTACTACCACACCTACCACACCTACCTACTACCACACCTACCTACTACAACTACCACACCTACCTACTACAACTACCACACCTACCTACTACCACACCTACCTACTACCACACCTACCTACTACAACTACCACACCTACCTACTACCACACCTACCACACCTACCTACTACCACACCTACCTACTACAACTACCACACCTACCACAACTACCACACCTACCTACTACCACACCTACCTACTACCACACCTACCTACTACAACTACCACACCTACCTACTACCACACCTACCACACCTACCTACTACCACACCTACCTACTACAACTACCACACCTACCACACCTACCTACTACCACACCTACCTACTACAACTACCACAACTACCTACCACACCTACCACACCTACCTACTACAACTACCACACCTACCTACCACAACTACCACACCTACCTACCACAACTACCACACCTACCTACTACAACTACCACACCTACCTACCACACCTACCTACCACACCTACCTACTACAACTACCACACCTACCTACCACACCTACCTACCACACCTACCTACTACAACTACCACACCTACCTACCACAACTACCACACCTACCTACCACAACTACCACACCTACCTACTACAACTACCACACCTACCTACTACAACTACCACACCTACCACACCTACCTACTACCACACCTACCTACTACCACACCTACCTACTACAACTACCACACCTACCTACTACCACAACTACCACACCTACCTACTACAACTACCACACCTACCACACCTACCACACCTACCTACCACAACTACCACACCTACCTACTACAACTACCACACCTACCACACCTACCTACTACCACACCTACCTACTACAACTACCACACCTACCTACCACAACTACCACACCTACCTACTACAACTACCACACCTACCTACTACAACTACCACACCTACCTACTACAACTACCACACCTACCTACCACACCTACCTACCACACCTACCTACTACAACTACCACACCTACCTACCACAACTACCACACCTACCTACTACAACTACCACACCTACCACACCTACCTACTACAACTACCACACCTACCTACCACAACTACCACACCTACCTACTACAACTACCACACCTACCTACTACAACTACCACACCTACCTACCACAACTACCACACCTACCTACCACAACTACCACACCTACCTACTACAACTACCACACCTACCTACTACAACTACCACACCTACCACACCTACCAAAACTACCACAACTACCTACTACAACTACCACACCTACCTACTACAACTACCACACCTACCTACCACAACTACCACACCTACCTACTACAACTACCACACCTACCTACTACAACTACCACTACCACACCTACCACAACTACCACACCTACCTACTACCACACCTACCTACTACCACACCTACCTACTACAACTACCACACCTACCTACCTACCTACTACCACACCTACCTACTACCACACCTACCTACTACAACTACCACACCTACCACACCTACCTACTACCACACCTACCTACTACAACTACCACAACTACCTACCACACCTACCACACCTACCTACTACAACTACCACACCTACCTACCACAACTACCACACCTACCTACCACAACTACCACACCTACCTACTACAACTACCACACCTACCTACCACACCTACCTACTACAACTACCACACCTACCTACCACACCTACCTACCACACCTACCTACTACAACTACCACACCTACCTACCACAACTACCACACCTACCTACCACAACTACCACACCTACCTACTACAACTACCACACCTACCTACTACAACTACCACACCTACCACACCTACCTACTACCACACCTACCTACTACCACACCTACCTACTACAACTACCACACCTACCTACTACCACAACTACCACACCTACCTACTACAACTACCACACCTACCACACCTACCACACCTACCTACCACAACTACCACACCTACCTACTACAACTACCACACCTACCACACCTACCTACTACCACACCTACCTACTACAACTACCACACCTACCTACCACAACTACCACACCTACCTACTACAACTACCACACCTACCTACTACAACTACCACACCTACCACACCTACCTACTACCACACCTACCTACTACAACTACCACACCTACCTACCACAACTACCACACCTACCTACCACAACTACCACACCTACCTACTACAACTACCACACCTACCTACTACAACTACCACACCTACCACACCTACCTACTACCACACCTACCTACTACCACACCTACCTACTACAACTACCACACCTACCTACTACCACAACTACCACACCTACCTACTACAACTACCACACCTACCACACCTACCACACCTACCTACCACAACTACCACACCTACCTACTACAACTACCACACCTACCACACCTACCTACTACCACACCTACCTACTACAACTACCACACCTACCTACCACAACTACCACACCTACCTACTACAACTACCACACCTACCTACTACAACTACCACACCTACCTACTACAACTACCACACCTACCTACCTACCACACCTACCTACCACACCTACCTACTACAACTACCACACCTACCTACCACAACTACCACACCTACCTACTACAACTACCACACCTACCACACCTACCACAACTACCACACCTACCTACTACAACTACCACACCTACCTACCACAACTACCACACCTACCTACTACAACTACCACACCTACCTACGACAACTACCACACCTACCTACCACAACTACCACACCTACCTACCACAACTACCACACCTACCTACCACAACTACCTACCACAACTACCACACCTACCTACCACAACTACCACACCTACCTACCACAACTACCACACCTACCTACCACAACTACCACACCTACCTACCACAACTACCACAGCTACCTACCACAACTACCACACCTACAAGACCTACCATCACCAAACCTACAAGACCTACCATCACCAAACCTACCTAACACAACTACCACACCTACCACAACTATCACAGATACTATCACCAAACCTACCACAACTACCATCACACCTACCAAATCTAACATCACCACAATTAACATACCTACCATCACCAATCCTACCACAACTACCATCACCACACCTACCATACCTACCTTCACCACACCAACCATCATCACACCTATCACACCTACCATTACAACAGCTACCTCACCTACAATCACCACATCCACCACACCTACCTACCCACCCACCACACCTACATCACACCTAACATAACCACACCTACCATCTCACCTACCATCACCACACCTACCATCACCAACCTATCACACCACCTACGATACCTACCACCACAACACTTAGATCACCACACCTACCATCATTACACCTATCATACCTACCATCACCACACCTACCATCATTACACCTACCATACCTACCATCACCACAAATACCATATCATAATTACTTCACCACATCTACCATCAGACCTGCCATCACCACACCTACCATACCTACCATCATCACATCTACCATAACCACACTTACCATACATACCTTCACCACACCTACCTTCACCACCCCTACCATCATTACACCTACCATCATTACACCTACCATACATACCTTCACCACACCTACCATCACCACACCTACCATACCTACCATCACCACACCTACCATCATTACACCTACCATACCTACCATCATCAAATCTACCATCACCACACCTACCATACCTACCATCACCACACCTACCATCATTACACCCACCATACCTACCATCATCACATCTACCATAACCACACTTACCATACATACCTTCACCACACCTACCTTCACCACCCCTACCATCACCACACCTACAATCACTACACTTACCATCACCACACCTACCATCATTACACCTACCACACCTACCATACCTGCCATCACCACACCTACCTACTACAACTACCACAACTACCTACCACACCTACCACACCTACCTACTACAACTACCACACCTACCTACCACAACTACCACACCTACCTACCACAACTACCACACCTACCTACTACAACTACCACACCTACCTACCACACCTACCTACTACAACTACCACACCTACCTACCACACCTACCTACCACACCTACCTACTACAACTACCACACCTACCTACCACAACTACCACACCTACCTACCACAACTACCACACCTACCTACTACAACTACCACACCTACCTACTACAACTACCACACCTACCACACCTACCTACTACCACACCTACCTACTACCACACCTACCTACTACAACTACCACACCTACCTACTACCACAACTACCACACCTACCTACTACAACTACCACACCTACCACACCTACCACACCTACCTACCACAACTACCACACCTACCTACTACAACTACCACACCTACCACACCTACCTACTACCACACCTACCTACTACAACTACCACACCTACCTACCACAACTACCACACCTACCTACTACAACTACCACACCTACCTACTACAACTACCACACCTACCTACTACAACTACCACACCTACCACACCTACCTACTACCACACCTACCTACTACAACTACCACACCTACCTACCACAACTACCACACCTACCTACCACAACTACCACACCTACCTACTACAACTACCACACCTACCTACTACAACTACCACACCTACCACACCTACCTACTACCACACCTACCTACTACCACACCTACCTACTACAACTACCACACCTACCTACTACCACAACTACCACACCTACCTACTACAACTACCACACCTACCACACCTACCACACCTACCTACCACAACTACCACACCTACCTACTACAACTACCACACCTACCACACCTACCTACTACCACACCTACCTACTACAACTACCACACCTACCTACCACAACTACCACACCTACCTACTACAACTACCACACCTACCTACTACAACTACCACACCTACCTACTACAACTACCACACCTACCTACCTACCACACCTACCTACCACACCTACCTACTACAACTACCACACCTACCTACCACAACTACCACACCTACCTACTACAACTACCACACCTACCACACCTACCACAACTACCACACCTACCTACTACAACTACCACACCTACCTACCACAACTACCACACCTACCTACTACAACTACCACACCTACCTACGACAACTACCACACCTACCTACCACAACTACCACACCTACCTACCACAACTACCACACCTACCTACCACAACTACCTACCACAACTACCACACCTACCTACCACAACTACCACACCTACCTACCACAACTACCACACCTACCTACCACAACTACCACACCTACCTACCACAACTACCACAGCTACCTACCACAACTACCACACCTACAAGACCTACCATCACCAAACCTACAAGACCTACCATCACCAAACCTACCTAACACAACTACCACACCTACCACAACTATCACAGATACTATCACCAAACCTACCACAACTACCATCACACCTACCAAATCTAACATCACCACAATTAACATACCTACCATCACCAATCCTACCACAACTACCATCACCACACCTACCATACCTACCTTCACCACACCAACCATCATCACACCTATCACACCTACCATTACAACAGCTACCTCAGCTACAATCACCACATCCACCACACCTACCTACCCACCCACCACACCTACATCACACCTAACATAACCACACCTACCATCTCACCTACCATCACCACACCTACCATCACCAACCTATCACACCACCTACGATACCTACCACCACAACACTTAGATCACCACACCTACCATCATTACACCTATCATACCTACCATCACCACACCTACCATCATTACACCTACCATACCTACCATCACCACAAATACCATATCATAATTACTTCACCACATCTACCATCAGACCTGCCATCACCACACCTACCATACCTACCATCATCACATCTACCATAACCACACTTACCATACATACCTTCACCACACCTACCTTCACCACCCCTACCATCATTACACCTACCATCATTACACCTACCATACATACCTTCACCACACCTACCATCACCACACCTACCATACCTACCATCACCACACCTACCATCATTACACCTACCATACCTACCATCATCAAATCTACCATCACCACACCTACCATACCTACCATCACCACACCTACCATCATTACACCCACCATACCTACCATCATCACATCTACCATAACCACACTTACCATACATACCTTCACCACACCTACCTTCACCACCCCTACCATCACCACACCTACAATCACTACACTTACCATCACCACACCTACCATCATTACACCTACCACACCTACCATACCTGCCATCACCACACCTACCATACCTACCATCATCACATCTACCATAACCACACCTACTATACATACCTTCACCACCCCTACCATCACCACACCTACCATCATTACACTTACCATCACCACACCTACCATCACCACACCTACAACACATACCATTGTAAATGTAGATGGGTATGCGGCTTCATTCAATGATTACGGTATTGTTAGAAGGTAGATACAGGAGTAGCCTATAGTCTACAATAATATCGTCATTGAATGTGCTATAGTATCATTTATTTAAATGATGAATGAAATTGTAAATAGGCTACTTCATTCAGTGAATACTGGATGTCTTTCTCTCTCTGGGAGTATGTTAATGAAGGCTTTTCAGCTGTTGAACTACGGCAATGGCAAACTAATTTCTAAATCTTACTTTCATTTTATTCAACAAGTGATGAGCCAGAGCAACCAATCAACGGCACTGCAGCTGTTCTACCCACCTGCTCTCCCTCCACAAGCAACCTCATCCTCTTCTCCTGTTCAACTCATTTTCCGCCACACTAGAAAGGACTGCACATACAGTTGAAGTCGGAAGTTTACATACACTTAGGTTGGAGTCATTAAAACTCGTTTTTCAACCACTCCACAAATGTATTGTTAACAAACTATAGTTTTGGCGAGTCGGTTAGGACATCTACTTTGTGCATGACACAAGTCATGTTTCCAACCATTGTTTACAGACAGATTATTTCACTTATAATTGACTGTATCACAATTCCAATTTGTCAGAAGTTTACATACACTAAGCTGAATGTGTCTTTAAACAGCTTGGAAAATTCCAGAAAATTATGTCATGGTTTTAGAAGCTTCTGATCGGCTAATTGACATAATTTGAGTCAATTGGAGGTGGACCTGTGGATGTATTTCAAGGCCTACCTTCAAACTCAGTCCCTCTTTGCTTGACATCATGGGAAAATCAAATGAAATCAGTCAACACCTCAGAAAATTAATTGTAGACCTCCACAAGTCTGGTTCATCCTTGGGAGCAATTTCCAAACGCCTGAAGGAACCACGTTCATCTGTACAAACAATAGTACGCAAGTATAAACACCATGGGACCACGCAGCCGTCATACCGCTCATGAAGGAGACGCGTTCTGTCTCCTAGAGGTGAACATACTTTGGTGTGCAAAAAGTGCAAATCAATCCCAGAACAACAGCAACAGGACCTTGTGAAATAGCTGGAGGAAACAGGTACAAAAATATCTATATCCACAGTAAAACGAGTCCTATATCGACATAACGTGAAAGGCCGCTCAGCAAGGAAGAAGCCACTGCTACAAAACCGCCATGAAAAGCCAGACTACGGTTTGCAACTGCACATGGGGACAAAGATCATACTTTTGTAGAAATGTCTTCTGGTCTGATGAAACAAAAATAGAACTGTTTGGCCATAATGACCATCGTTATGTTTGGAGGAAAAAGGGGGATGCTTGCAAGCCGAAGAACACCATCCCAACCGTGAAGCACGGGGGTGGCAGCATCATGTTGTGGGGGTGCTTTGCTGCAGGAGAGACTGATGCACTTCACAAAATAGATGGAATCACGAGGATGGGAAATTATGTGGATATATTGAAGCAACATCTCAAGACATCAGTCAGGAAGTTAACTTCTTTGGGCTTCGAGCCCGAAGCCGGGCACAATATGACAACAGCCACTTCAAGTGCAGGGCGCGAAATTCAAAATATATTTTTTTGAAATATTTAACTTTCACACATTAACAAGTCCAATACAGCATATGAAAGATAAACATCTTGTGAATCCAGCCAACATGTCCGATTTTTAAAATGTTTTACAGCGAAAACACCACATATATTTATGTTAGCTCACCACCAAATACAAAAAAGGACAGACATTTTTCACAGCACAGGTAGCATGCACAAAGCCAACCTAACTAACCAAGAACCAACCAAACTAACCAAGAAACAACTTCATCAGATGACAGTCTTATAACATGTTATACAATAAATCTATGTTTTGTTCGAAAAATGTGCATATTTGAGGTATAAATCAGTTTTACATTGCAGCTACCATCACAGCTACCGTCACAAATAGGACCGAAGCAGCCAGAGTAATTACAGACACCAACGTCAAATACCTAAATACTCATCATAAAACATTTCTGAAAAATCGATGGTGTATAGCAAATTAAAGACAGACATCTTGTGAATCCAGCCAATATTTCCGATTTTTTAAGTGTTTTACAGCGAAAACACAATATAGCATTATATTAGCTTACTACAATAGCCTACCACACTACCGCATTCATTCATCAAGGCACGTTAGCGATAGCAATAGGCACGTTAGCGATAGCGAATAAACCAGCAAAAGATATATAATTTTTGACTAACCTTGATAAGCTTCATCAGATGACAGTCCTATAACATCAGGTTATACACACACTTATGTTTTGTTCGGAAATGTGCATATTTAGAGCTGAAATCAGTGGTTATAC
The DNA here is from genome assembly GCF_016432855.1 of Salvelinus namaycush. Classification (NCBI taxonomy): domain Eukaryota; kingdom Metazoa; phylum Chordata; class Actinopteri; order Salmoniformes; family Salmonidae; genus Salvelinus; species Salvelinus namaycush. The sequence continues at coordinate 21,108 of NW_024057952.1, read as the reverse complement.
ATTGTGCTAACGTAGCATCTTTTTCCCAGAATGTGCGGATATTTTTATGGCACTCAACTATTCTGACCAAATAACTATACATAAACGTTACTAAAAAATACATGTTGTATGGGAAATGATAGATACACTAGTTCTTAATGCAATCGCCGTGTTAGAATTCTAAAAATAACTTCATTACGACATCCAGCTTAGGTATAGCGAGAGAGTACCCAAAATCTGGGCGCAAACGACTATTTCACATGTTCGATAGATATATGAAATAGCATCATAAAATGGGTCCTACTTTTGATGATCTTTCATCAGAATGTTGTACAAGGGGTCCTTTGTCGGGAACAATCGTTGTTTGGATTTAGAATGTCCTCTTCTCCAGTCAATTAGCACGGAAAGCTAGCAAAGTGGCGCTAAGCTCTCCTTCCTGAACAAAGGCACACAACGCAACACGCCTAACGTCCCGAATAAATTTCAATAATCTAATAAAACTATATTGAAAAAACATACTTTACGATGATATTGTCACATGTATCAAATAAAATCAAAGCCGGAGATATTAGTCGTCTATAACGAGAGCTGTACAGAAGGCAAAACCAGGTCCCTTCATGCGCTCTCCAGAAAACAGGAAACTGGTGACACGTCATGCAAAGAGCTTTTATTCGACCCCAGATCAAGTTATACACTCCATTTCTTCTCTCAATGCCTGTCGACATCTAGTGGAAGACGTATGAAGTGCATGTATACTGATATATATCAAGGACATTTATAGGCAGGCCCTAGAACAGAGCATCGATTTCAGATTTTCCACTTCCTGTCAGGAAGTTTGCTGCAAAATGAGTTCTGTTTTACTCACAGATATAATTCAAACGATTTTAGAAACTAGAGAGTGTTTTCTATCCAATAGTAATAATAATATGCATATTGTACGATTAAGAATTGAGTACGAGGCCGTTTGAAATGGGCACCTTTTATCCGGCTACTCAATACTGCCCCTGCAGCCCAAACAGGTTAAAGCTTGGCCGCAAATGGGTCTTCCAAATGGACAATGACCCCAAGCATACTTCCAAAGTCGTGGCTAAGTGGCTTAAGGACATCAAAGTCAAGGTTGGAGTGGAGTGATTGGAGTGGCCATCACAAAGCCCTGATCTCAATCCTTTAGAACATTTGTGGGCAGAACTGAAAAAGCGTGTGTTAGCAAGGAGGCCTACAAACCTGACTCAGTTACACCAGCTCTGTCAGGAGGAATGGGACAAAATTCACCCAACTTATTGTGGGAAGCTTGTGGAAGGCTACCCGAAACGTTTGACCCAAGTTAAACAAATTAAGCAATGCTACCAAATACTAATTGAGTATATGTAAACGTATGACCCACTGGGAATGTGATGAAAGAAAAAAAAGCTGAAATAAATCATTCTCTGTCTTATTATTCTGACATTTCACATACTTAGAAGGTCGACATCAGGAGCCATGGTGGGCCACCAGAAGCGTTGTCAGAGGAAAGCCACGGTACGACTGGAATCAGGATGACAGGTAAGCCTGGAGGAGTGAGCCCATTCCAGGACCTGAGGCCGGGCCGAATCAGGGACGAAAATCCGGTTAGCCGGAACCACAAACTGACAGGTTGGTCAGGATGGGGGCAGTAGTGAATCACTGCTTCAGATCCACAAAAGCCCTGTCCACTGCTGGGGACCATGTGAATGGTACCTTGGGAGAGGTGAGTGCAGAAAGGGGAGCCGCCAGGGTGCTCTAGCCACAAATGAAACAGCAGTAGAAATTAGCAAACCCCAAAAACTGCTGTTGCTACACCCTGAACGTTGGTTGGGACCAATCCACCACCCTTCCCACCTTTTCCGGATTCATCTGGACATTCCCTTCAGTGATGACGTATCCCAGAAAGGAGATAGTGGAGTAGTGGAACTCGCACTTCTCTGCTTTTACAAACAACTGATTCTCCAGGAGGTGCTGAAGGACTTGTCAAACATGGAAAACGTGTTCTTGGGCAGAAAACCAGGATTTCGTTGAGGTAGACAAATACAAAATGATTCAACATGTCCCAAAGCATGTTGATAAAAATAATTGAAAGTTGTGTCTCATTATGGTAAGTGGTAAAATAAGTATAGCCAGTTACAATTGTAATGGCCTAGCAGATAATAAGAAAAGACGATCTGTATTTACCTGGCTAAAAGAGAAGGAATATAATATCTATTGTTTACAGGAAACCCATTCAACAGTTTTAGATTAAGATTTGTGGGAAAAAAACTGGGGGGGTGAAATATATTTCTCCCATGGGCAAAGATATTCAAGATAAGATATTCAAAAGGGGTGATGGTTTTATTTAACAATAATTTTGATCCAAATGTGCAATTTGTCCAAGCAGATCCTCAAGGTAGATGGATTATTTTAAATATTTAAATATTTTTAAATATTTTAATTTTAAATATGTTATTGGACAATAAACATATATGGCTTCTTAACTTCTCTGCGCTATGGATCCCTTTCACGGGATCATTTTCCTAAACAACCGCTGAATTGCAGGGCGCAAAATATTACCACCTATCGTGTCAGATTTTGAAAATATGCTTTACAGCGAAAGAAATCCAAGCTTTTGTGAGTGTATCAATCAATGCTAGAACAGCTAGCCCAAAATTAGCTTGGTCACGAAAGTCAGAAAAGCAACAAAATTGCTTACCTTTGATGATCTTCAGATGTTTGCACTCACGAGACTCCCAGTTACACAATAAATGTTATTTTTGTTCGATAAATATTACTTTTATAACAAAAAAAATGCCATTTGGGTTGCGCGTTATGTTCAGAAAACTACAGCCTCATTCCGGTCCTGAAAGGCAGAAGAAAATTCCCAAACGTATCAGATTCAAAAATATTACTAAAAATATTTATAATCATGCAATCACAAGTGAAATATACCAAAACACAGCTTAGCTTGTTGTTAATCCACCTATCTTGTCAGATTTTGAAAATATGCTTTGCAGCGAAAGCAATCCAAGCTTTTGTGAGTGTATCAATCAATGCTAGAACAGTTAGCCTTATATTAGCTTGGTTAGCTTGGTCACGAAAGTCAGAAAAGCGATAAAATGAATCGCTTACCTTTGATAATCTTCGGATGTTTGCACTCACGAGACTCCCAGTTACACAACAAATGTTCTTTTTGTTCGATAAATATTACTTTTATAACAAAAAAACGCCATTTGGGTTGCGCGTTATGTTCAGAAAACCACAGCCTCGTTCCGTTCGACGAAAATTCAAAAAAGTATCCGTAATGTTCGTAGAAACATCGTAGAAACATGTCAAATGTTTTTTTATAATCAATCCTGAGGTTGTTTTTAACAAACATAATCGATAATATTTCAACCGGACCGAAACCTATTCAATAAGAGAAAAAAAGAATTGGAGCGCTACCTCTCTCGCACGCAGGAACTAATCAGAGGACACCTGACTAGTTTTGAAAAATCTCGCTAATTCTTTTTTTGTCCGGTTGAAATATTATAGATTATTTAAGCTAAAAACAACCCGAGGATTGAATATAAACATCGTTTGACATGTTTCTATGAACTTTACGGATACAATTTGGATTTTTTGTCTGCCTGTTTTGACTGTGTTTGAGCCTGTGGATTACTGAAGAAAACGCGTGAACAAAACTGAGGTTTTTGGATATAAAGAGACTGTTTCGAACAAAAGTAACATTTACCGAGTAAATGAATGTCTGCTGAGTGCAACCATATGAAGATCATCAAAGGTAAGGGATTCATTTTATCTCTATTTCTGACTTGTGTAACTTTTCTATTTGGTGGGTTACTGTTTGTAATGATTTGTCTAGTGGGCTATGTTCTCAAATAATCGTAATGTATGCTTTCACCGTAAAGCATTTTTTAAATCTGACACCGTGGTTGGATTCACAAGAAGTTAATCTTTAAACCTATGTAAAATATGTTTTGTTTTCTGAATTTTTATAATGAGAATTTCTGTATTTGAATTTGGCGCCCAGCAGTTTCACTGGCTGTTGAAGTGGTGGGACGCTAACGTCTCCCGTACCCAAGAGAGGTTAACCTATACGGTCAGAATAATGATGATCCAAGCTTCTTTGAAAATATATATAAGAATTGATCAACTCTACAAGCAACACTAGACTCTATTAGTATGGTGGGAGATTTTAATAGGGTCTTAAATACCTCTATGGACCGGAAAGGAAATCACACTACAAACTATCACCCTCAGGCACTTAAGGAAATCATGAATGTCATGGATATATTGGAATTAGTGGATATATAGAGACTTAAATACCCTGACCTAGTGAGATATACATGGGGGAGGCTTAATATCCTGACCTAGTGAGATATACATGGCGGAGGCTTAATATCCTGACCTAGTGAGATATACATGGAGGAGGTTTAATATCCTGACCTAGTGAGATATACATGGCGGAGGTTTAATATCCTGATCTAGTGAGATATACATGGAGGAGGTTTAATCAAGCTCGTCGTCTTGACTACTTTCTTACGTCTTTCTCTCTGGCACCAAAAGTTTAAAAAAGTGTTGATAGGGGACAGAATGTGGTCACATCATCACATAATTGGCATATATATTACTCTTACAGAATTTCCACGTGGGCGAGGATATTGGAAATTTAATCAAAGCCTACTAGATGATACATTGTTTAGAACTAAGACAGAGGAATTTATAACAGACTCTTTCCGACATAACATAGGTACAGAAGATCCCCTTATTGTATGGGACACTTTTAAATGTGCCATTAGAGGCCATGCAATTCAGTACTCATCTATAAAACAAAAGCAATTTAGATCAAAAGAGTCCATATTAACAAAGGAAATTGAAGGACTAACAGTACAGTTAGATAGCAATAAAAACGGTACCATAGAGGCACAGAATAAGTTAGAGGAAAAACAAAAAGAAATGGAGGAACTTATTCAAGAAAGATCCAGTGTAATATATTATAAAAAATGAAGCAAACTGGATGGAATATGGGGAAAAATGCACCAAATTCTTTTTCAATGTTCAATATAGAAATGCTACCAAAAAAAATTATTAAAACTTGTTACAAATGATGGAGTCACGCATGATTCACCAAATTATATTTTGAAAGAGGAAGTAAAGTACTTTAAAAATATGTTTTCGTTTCAGGCTCCTCCATCTTCACTAACTGAAACTAATTGTATAGATTTTTTTCCTAATAGTGATGTAAAATAACATCTGTACAGAAAGACTCCAAATTACAGAGGAACAACTGCTTGATGTAATTGGGGCCTTTAAGGATGGGAAAACTCCAGGGCTGGATGGCATACCAGTGGAAGTATACAACACTTTTTTGGATATACTCAAAGGACCATTATTAGCATGTTTTAACCCCTCCTATATAAATGGTAGATTATCAGACACGCAACACGAAGGTCTGATATCATTATTACTGAAACAGGACCCAAGTGGTTAATATAAAGATCCAGTCCAGTAAAAAAATTGGAGACCTCTTACACTTCAGTGTTGTGATGCAAAAATCCTAGCAAAATGCTTGGCGCATAGAATTTAAAAAGTATTGTCAGATATTATTCATCCTAATCAGACAGGGTTTTTACATGGACGAGACATTGGAGATAATATAAGACAAGTACTGGAAACAATAGAACACTATGAAATATCGGGGACACCAGGCCTGGTTTTCATAGCTCATTTTGAAAAGGCTTTTGATAAAGTACAACTGGAGTTTATATATAAATGCCTAGAATATTTACATTTTTGGGAATCTCTTATAAAAAAAAAATTGGGTAAAGTTATGTATAGTAACCCTAGGTGTAAAATAGTAAATAATGGCTACTTATCAGAAAGTTTTAAACTATCTGAGGAGTAAAACATGGTTGTCCACTTTCGGAATATCTATTTATTATTGCCATCGAAATGTTAGCTGTTAAGATTAGATCAAACAATAATATTAAGGGATTAGAAATCCGTGGCTTAAAAACTAAGGTGTCATTGTACGCTGATGATTCATGTTTTCTTTTAAAACCACAACTAGAGTCTCTCCACGGCCTCTTAGAGGATCTAGATACATTTGCTATCCTCTCTGGATTAAAACCAAATTATGATAAATGTACCATATTACGTATTGGATCACTAAAAAATACACATTTTACATTACCATGTAGTTTACCAATGAAATGGTCTGACGGAGATGTGGACATACTCGGTATACAAATCCCAAAAGAAAGAAATGATCTCACTCCAATAAATTTTTATAGAAAGTTAGCAAAAATAGATAAGATCTTTGCTACCATGGAAAGGAAAATACCTATCTATTTGTGGGAAAATCACCCTGATTAACTCTTTAGTCATATCACAGTTAACCTATTTGCTTATGGTTTTGCCTACACCTAGTGTCCTGCTTTTTAAATTATATGAACAAAAAATATTCAATTTTATTTGGAACGGCAAGCCAGATAAAATTAAAAGGGCCTTTATATAATGAATATGAATTCGGAGGGCAGAAATTATTAAATATTAAAGCATTAGACCTCTCACTAAAGGCATCACATACAAAAGTTATACTTAAATCCAAACTGGTTCTCTAGTAAATTGGTACGAATGTCTCATCCTATGTTCAAGAAGGGCCTTTTTCCCTTTATTCAGATTACACCTGCTCACTTTTGGTTGTTTGAAAAGGAAATAATCTCCAAAAAATCCTTATTTTTTAAACAAGACTTAGAAAGTTGGTTGCAATTTCAGTTTAATCCACCTGAAAGGACGGAACAAATAGTACAACAAATATTGTGGTTAAATTCAAAAATACTAATTGATAAAAATAAAAATAAACTATTTTCGAAGAAATGTTTAAAAAGGGTATAATTTTTGTGAATGATATCATAAATAGGACTGGTGGAGTAATGTCACACATGCAGCTAACACAGACATATGGAAATGTCTGCTCTACCCAAAATTACAACCAATTAATTGCAGCATTACCACAAAAATGGAAGAGGCAAGTAGAAGGGGAAAAAAGTAAGGAACTTGTATGTTGGCCCTGTATTAAAGAACATAAATGGTTTAAGAAAAGTGTGATAAATAAAAACATATACCAATTCAATTTAAGGACCAAAAAACTGACAGCTGTGCCATATAAATTGCAAAATAGTTGGGAAGAGATTTTTGATGTACCCATTCCATGGCACATGGTTTATGAATTGATACGCAAAACAACGCCGGATTCAAAACTTCACATTTTTCATTTTAAATTATTATACAAAATTCTTGCAACCAATAGAATGTTATATATATGGGGGATACAATCTTCCCAGCTCTGCAGATTCTGTTGTGAGGAGGCAGAGTTATTAGATCATTTATTTTGGTATTGTCCGTATGTAGCTCGTTTTTGGTCACAGGTCCAGGAATGGCTGAAGAATTGCAACATTTGCCTAGAACTAACGCTACAGATAGCAATACTGGGTGATTTGAAAAGCCATAGTCAATCAATCAATAATATAATAGTTATTTTAGCAAAAATGTTTATTTTAATTTACAATCTGTAGAAGCTATGAGAATTGAAAGGTTCAATTCTTTTGTGAAGCCTCACAGCACAGTTGAAAAATATATGGCAAATAGAAATCCGAAATGGATGATGTTGAGAGATAGATGGGAGGGGTTGAATGGAGCTGAAGGGTGGGACTAATAACAAGATAAACAATGTAAAACATACGGGATCTGTAAAATGTATATAGGTTCGGAACTTTTGTGAAATAGCACAGTTACAAATAGAAATCAAACTGGATGGACATCAGAAATAGAGGAAGGACTAAGAACAAACAAGAGAGAACTATTGTAAAGTAGACTGTGTCTGTAAAATGTGTATAATTTCTATGTTTTATATTTCACCTATATTTAACCAGGTAGGCTAGTTGAGAACAAGTTCTCATTTGCAACTGCGACCTGGCCAAGATAAAGCAAACCAGTGTGACACAGACAACAACAGAGTTACACATGGAGTAAACAATAAACAAGGCAATAACACAATAAACAAGTCAATGACACAGTAGAAAAAATAAAGTCTATATACAGTGTGTGCAAAAGGCATGAGAAGGTAAGGCAATAAATAGGCCATAGGAGCGAATAATTACAATTTAGCAGATTAACACTGGAGTGATAAATGAGCAGATGATGATGTGCAAGTAGAGATACTGGTGTGCAAAAGAGCAGAAAAGTAAATGAGGTGTTGGCTTTGGGGATGATCAGTGAGATATACCTGCTGGAACGTGTCCTACGGGTGGGTGTTATCGTGACCAGTGAACTGAGATAAGGCGGAGCTTTACATAGCATAGATTTATAGATGACCTGGAGCCAGTGGGTCTGGCGACGAATATGTAGCGAGGGCCAGCCGACTAGACCATACAGGTCGCAGTAGTGGGTGGTATAAGGTGATTTGGTAACAAAACGGATGGCACTGTGATAGCAAACTGGATGCAGTCTGAGTAGAGTGTTGGAAGCTATTTTGTAGATGACATCGCCGAAGTCGAGGATCGGTAGGATAGTCAGTTTTACTAGGGTAAGCTTGGCGGCGTGAGTGAAGGAGGCTTTGTTGCGAAATAGAAAGACAATTTTAGATTTGATTTTGGATTGGAGATTTTTAATATGAGTCTGGAAGGAGAGTTTGCAGTCTAGCCAGACACCTAGGTACTTATAGATGTCCACATATTCTAGGTCGGAACTGTCCAGGGTGGTGATGCTAGTAGTGCGGGCAGCCAACTATTGAAAAGCATGCATTTGGTTTTACTAGCGTTTAAGAGCAGTTGGAGGCCACGGAAGGAGTGTTGTATGGCATTGAAGCTCGTTTGGAGGTTAGTTAACACAGTGTCCAAGGAAGGGCCAGAAGTATACAGAATGGTGTCGTCTGCGTAGAGGTGGATCAGGGAATCGTATATCATTGATATATACAGGGTTAGAGTCGGCCCGAGAATTGAACCCTGTGGTACCCCCATAGAGTGCCAGAGGTCCGGAAAACATGCTCTCCGATTTGACACACTGAACTCTATCAGAGAAGTAGTTGGTGAACCAGGCGAGGCAGTCATTAGAAAAACCAAGGCTATTGAGTCTGCCGATAAGAATACGGTGATTGACAGAGTCGAAAGCCTTGGCCAGGTCGATGAAGACGGCTGCACAGTACTGTCTTTTATCGATGGCGGTTATGATATCGTTTAGTACCTTGAGTGTGGCTGAGGTGCACTAGTGACCGGCTCGGAAGCCGGATTGCACAGTGGAGAAGGTACGGTGGGATTCGAAATGGTCCGTGATCTGTTTATAAGATGTATAAATTGAAGGTAAAAGCCAAAGTGTTTTTTAGTTTATTCCAATTGGGGGATCGGTGGTAGGGTTTGCGGGGAATAATAAACGTATATTCTTTAAAAAAGTATGTATGTCTATATAGGTATGTGTATGTATATATATGTGTGTATATGTATGCATGCGTGTATGGATATATTTACAAAAAAAATATATGGGGGATTGGAAATGATGCAGACAATTACATTGATGGAAGCAACATTCTTTCCGCAATATTAAGCTGATCCACCCCTTAATTTATTATTTTTTTAAAACATGTTCCAAAGCACATCGTTGACCAGGACCTAGAAGACAGCGGTGAGTCCAAACGGCACCACCAGGTACTCAGTGTCCACTGGCAGTGTTTATGCCCGTCTCCCACTCGTCTCTTTCGCGTATCCGAACAAGGTGGTAGGCATTCCGAAGGTCCAGTTTGGAAAAGATGGTAGCCCCCTGGAGAGGTTCGGAAGCCGAGGAAAGGACTGGTAGAGGGTAACGATTCTTGATCGTGATGTCATTGAGGCCCAGTAATCAATACATGGACGCAGTGTCTTGTCCTTCTTCCCCACAAAAGATAACCCTGCACCGGCATGGGAGGCAGAAGGGCGAATGCTCCCAGCAGCCAGAGTCCTCAATGTACTCCTCCATGGCCTTGGTCTCAGGACCAGACAGGGAATATAGCCGACGGTGTGGTGCCCGGGAGGAGGTCAATAGCATCGTAAGGAAGATGTGGAGGAAGGGAGGTAGCACAAGCCCTGTTGAAAACCTCCAGGAGGTCTTGGTACTCTGCGGGAACGGGAGAGAAATCCGAGGCCATACTTAACCCTGGAGGGGGACATCCCAGGGGAGGTTGCGCCACCTTCAGGCAATGTGAATGACAGAACGGGCTCCAAACCAGAATTGAACCCGTGGTTCAGTCAATATCGGGGTTGTGCTTCTGGAGCCAAGAAAATCCCAAAACAGGGATGTGGGGAGACTCAATGAGGAGAAGCTGTATTGATTTCCAGATACCTGCAGATTAATGGGAACTGTGCTGCGTGTGACTCTTCCAATGGCCGTCCAGTGCCCTGGCATCCATGGGAACGGAAAAGAGTGGGGATACCTAGTCCCGATACCAGGGTAGCGTCCATAAAACTCTCATCTGCCCCAGAGTCAATGAGCACCCGGAGAGACTTAGACTGGTCTCCCCACAGCAGGATCACAAAAAAAAGGAGTTTGGAAATTCTCTAATTCCCATTACCCAGTCTGGCTCACCAGTGTAATCGTACCGACTAATGAGTCAGGTCTCTTCACTGGGCAGGTGGCTATGTAATGCCCTGTAGCAATACAGACAATAACAATAACAATACAGACAACTGTTGGAGCTTAGCCTACGTTACCTAGGCGATAATCTAGCTCTGCCCAGTTGGATAAATTACAGTGCATCTGACTCACCCGTCGCCATTGATTCTCGAGGGAACTCGGGTGGCTTCGGATTTTCTCGGAAAATGCAGCCTTCAGGGACTTCCGGGTTCCTTCGGAGGTGAGCAAGCAGCAGCAGATGAACGAGTGTTGCCGAGACCCGACCTCCTTTCATTCCTACTTTCCCGTAGACGCCCATCAATCCTAATGGTAAGGGCAATGAGGGAATCGAGGTCCAAAGGTAACTCTTGGGCTGCAAGCTCGTCTTTAATCTCCTCTGATAGTCCGTGAAGGAAGGTATCAAACAGGGCCTCCGGATTCCAGGCACTCTCGGTGGCCAATGAGCGAAAATCTACCATGTAGTCTGCCACACTACGGCAGTTCTGATGTAATTTCAGTAGTTTTCGGGCAGCCTCTCCCGTGCACCGGAGACTCGAAAACCTTCCTCCGCATTAAAATCTACCAGATGATAGCAAACGGCGGATTGTTGCTCCCAAACAGCTTTAGCCCAGGAGAGCGCCCTTCCAGACATTAGTGTAAAAAGATAAGCTATCTTCGACCGATCCAAAGGAACGAAGATGGCTGTAGCTCAAAAAATAAGGGAGCACTGGGAAATAAACGCCCGGCAGTTTCCAGGATCCCCAGCATATCGCTCCGGAGGAGTTAAGCGGGGTTCTTGGGGAACCGGGGTAGGCTCAACAAACCCACCACTGGTAGGGATATTACTGAGTGACTGGAAGGTCTCAGATGTGACATGCTGCCTGCGAGATAATTCACAGAACTGCTCCATTAACACCTTGAACCCGTGGTCGTGGCCTTCCACCAGAGATTGGAACCCTTCCATAAGGTTCTGAAGTAGCTCCTTATGTTTTTTAATGGTGGCTCCCTGCAGCGAGACAGCACAACGGAGCTGGTCTAAGTCTGCTGGGTCAGTCGTGGCCAGTTCGTCATATAACACCACTTGGCGAGACCCATATGCAGACATAAGAGGCAGATGTTTCAAGTCTCTGATATTTATTACACAACACGGGGCAGGCAAGAGGCAGATCGAGGACAAGCAAAAGTTCATAAATCAGGTCAGAGTTCCAAACGGTACAGGAGGCAGGCAGGCTCAAGGTCAAGGCAGGCTGAATTGTCAGGCAGAGACAAGGAAAAAAACAGGAGAGCGGAAAAACACGCTGGTTGACTTGACAAGACGAACTGGCAACAGACAAACAGAGTACACAGGAATAAATACCCTGGGAATATTGAGGAAAATGGGTGACACCTGGAGATGGGTGGAGACAATCACAAAGACAGGTGACACAGACCAGGGCGTGACAAGGTCATCTGATGCAGCACTCCATCACTCTCCTTCTTGGTCAAATAGCCCTTACACAGCCTGGAGGTGTGTTGGGGTCATTTTATTAAATTTCTACATTTTATTTCACCTTTAACCAGGTAGGCTACTTGAGAACAAGTTCTCATTTACAACTGCGGCCTGGCCAAGATAAAGCAAATAAGTTCGACACATACAGAGTTACACATGGAATAAACAAAAATACAGTCTGTCACGTAGAGTAGGCCAGAAGGCTAAACTGGAAAACCTAAACTCTATCAAAATAAAAAGTTGGCGGAGCCGCAAAAGTTCTTCTGTGCAAAGGTGTTTATTTACAAAGTGAATCCGGAACAAAAACAACAGTACTGCCATCAAACGTCTACCTTATGGGACAGCTAAACACACCGCTGCCCCAGCCACAGCTAAACACACCGCTGCCCCAGCCACAGCTAAACACACCGCTGCCCCAGCCACAGCTAAACACACCGCTGCCCCAGCCACAGCTAAACACACCGCTGCCCCAGCCACAGCTAAACACACCGCTGCCCCAGCCACAGCTAAACACACCGCTGCCCCAGCCACAGCTAAACACACCGCTGCCCCAGCCACAGCTAAACACACCGCTGCCCCAGCCACAGCTAAACACACCGCTGCCCCAGCCACAGCTAAACACAACGCTGCCCCATCCACAGCTAAACACAACGCTGCCCCATCCACAGCTAAACACAACGCTGCCCCATCCACAGCTAAACACAACGCTGCCCCAGCCACAGCTAAACACACCGCTGCCCCATCCACAGCTAAACACACCGCTGCCCCATCCACAGCTAAACACAATGCTGCCCCATCCACAGCTAAACACACCGCTGCCCCAGCCACAGCTAAACACACCGCTGCCCCAGCCACAGCTAAACACAATGCTGCCCCATCCACAGCTTAAACACAATGCTGCCCCATCCACAGCTCAATCCAAAATGCCTCCATGAACTGAAAGAGAGGCTCCTTTTGTAGGGCTAGCCCCTCCCCTCAGAACAATTAACACTAATTAATTAAGCAATTACCTATTCAAACCTACATTTTCCATTCACTAAACATACTTAAGTATATACATTGCAACACGTTTTTTATGAAACTATATCCCAATATAACATTTACAAAATTACATCACTGCTGACATAGTGTCTTTCAATATGCCCATTTACATTAATGAGCCATTCGGGACAGGCACTACAAAGTCAGCCCTTTCCCTTAGCTCAGGTCCTTATCCAGCATACCCTACAGAGATGGAGAGAGGAACAGAACAAACAAACAACGTGTTTATCCATAACATCGATAAGTAAAATAAATATTACTTATATTAAATATGAACACTTGTCTGTTTATTTCTTTATCCCATAACCGGTTACTGAAGTAAGTGTGAAATTTAACTTGTGTGTCGACCCACATTGTTAACTTATCTGATAACGGAGCAGGGAGGAGTGATGAATGTGTGCGTGCGTTAAAGTACCAAATGCTGCCCGCGACCAGTGACGGACTTCTATGTCACACAGTCAATAATACAGTAGGGGGAAAAAGTATGTATATATACAGTGTGTGCAAATGAGGTAAGATAAGGGAGGTAAGGCAATAAAATAGGCCATAATGGCGAGGTAATTACGATATAGCAATTAAACACTGGAGTCATAGTCTTGTTGAAAAACAAATGATAGTCCCACTAAGCGCAAACCTGAACAGTCAATGTTGAGATGTGTCTTACTGCAATTTCTGAGGCTGGTAACTCTAATGAACGTATCCTCTGCAGCAGAGGTAACTCTGGGTCTTCCTTTCCCGTGGCGGTCCTCATGAGAGCCAGTTTTATCATAGCGCTTGATGGTTTTTGCCACTGCACTTGAAGAAACTTTCAAAGTCCTTAAAACTTTCTGGATTAACTGACCTTCATCTCTTAAAGTAATGTTGGACTGTCGTTTCTCTTTGCTTATTTGAGCTGTTAATGCCATAATATGGACTTGGTCTTTTACCAAATAAGGGCTATCTTCTGAAAACCACCCCTACCTTGTCACAACACAACTGATTGGTTAAGAAGGAAAGAAATTCCACAAATTAACTTTCAACAAAGGCACACCTGTTAATTGAAATGCATTCGAGGTGACTACCTCATGAAGCTGGTTGAGAGAATGCCAAGAGTGTGCAAAGCTGTCATCAAGCCAAAGGGTGGCTACTTTGACACTTTTTTTGGTTACTACATGATTCCATAAGTGTTATTTCATAGTTTATGTTTTCACTCTTATTCTACAATGTAGGAAATAGTAAAAAAAATAAAGCAAAACCCTGGAATGGGTTGGTGTGTCCAAACTTTTGACTGGTACTGCATGTCGCCTAAGAAACAAGGTTCATGAAGTCAATAACTTGCTTGAAACGAATTACATTCATATTCTGACTATCTCTGAAACTCATTTAGATAATACCTCTGATGATACAGTGGTACCAATCCATTGCTATAACATCTAACGAAAAGACAGAAATGCCAATGGGGAGGTGCTGCGGTCTATATTCAGAACTACATTCCTGTAAAGCTTAGAGAGGAGAATGTTAAATACTGTTGAAGTAATATGGCTACAGGTTCATCTGCCTCACCTAAAGCCCATTCTGGTGGGAAGCTGCTATAGACCATAAAGTGCTAACAGTCAGTATCTGGATAATATGTGTGAAATGCTTGATAACGTTCAAAGGTTGGGGGTCACATAGACATTTCCTTGTTTTTGAAAGAAAAACAATTTTTTGCCCATTAAAATAACATCAAATTGATCAGAAATACAGTGTAGACATTGTTAATGTTGTAAATGACTATTGTAGCTGGAAACGGCTGATTTTTTTAATGGAATATCTACATAGGCGTACAGAGGCCCATTATCAGCAACCATCACTCCTGTGTTCCAATGGCACGTTGTGTTAGCTAATCCAAGTTGATCATTTTAAAAGGCTAATTGATCATTAGAAAACCCTTTTACAATTATGTTAGCACAGCTGAAAACTGTTGTTCTGATTAAAGAAGCAATACAACTGGCCTTCTTTAGACTAGTTGTGTATCTGGAGCATCAGCACTTGTGGGTTCGATTACATCTCAAAATGGCCAGAAACAAAGTTCTTTCTTCTGAAACTCGTCAGTCTATTCTTGTTCTGAGAAATGAAGGCTATTCCATGCGAGAAATTTCCAAGAAACTGAAGATCTCGTACAACGCTGTGTACTACTCCCTTCACAGAACAGTACCAGGTCCTCTGGGAGGGGTTCAGTAAGGCCCGGGCCACTTCGCTTCTGCAGCACCAACCAGTATCGAAGAAGGTCAAGCCTGAGGCGCTGGCACGCTGCTATAGTGCCGCGGCTACACCCCCGGAAGCCGAGACCTATCCCCCCGCTCCAAGATCATTAGCCCCTCCACTGGTCATCCTCTGTTGCCCCGTACCCTTCCTACCTTTTCTGTGTCTCGAGTCAAAACCATGTCTGACTGCCCCTTGTATTCTGTTTCTAGGCCCATCCCTCCCCCTGTGTCATCGATGGCCAGCCAGTGTACACGGTGAGACGCCTCCTGAGGGTTCGACCACGGGGCAGGGGTTTCCAGTACCTGGTTGACTGGGAGGGTTATGGCCCGGAGGAGAGGAGCTGGGTTCTCGCTAAAGAAATCCTGGACACGGCCCACATCACCGACTTTCACCGCCGGCACCCCAGTCAACCAGGTATCCGCCCAGGTGGAACGCCAGGTGACGTCCCTAAAAGGGGGGGGGGGTACTGTCATGCCCTGATCTGTTTCACCTGTCTTTGTGATTGTCACCACCACCCCCCAGGTGTCACCCATCTTCCCCGTTATCCCCTTTGTATTTATACCTGTGTTTTCTGTCTGTCTGTTGCCAGTTCGTCTTGTTTGTTCAAGCCTACCAGCCTTTTGTGTCTCAGCTCCTGCTTTTCCAGTTTCTCTTTTCTCGTCCTCTTGGTTTTTGACCCTTGCCTGTCCTGACCCTGTATCCGCCCACCTGACCACTCTGCCTGACCTGAGCCTGCCTGCTGTCCTCCCCAACTAATAGCAACCCATAGAAACTAATAGCAACCCATAGAAACTAATAGCAACCCATAGAAACTCATAGCAACCCATAGCAACCCATAGCATCTCATAGCATCTCATAGCAACTCATTGCTGCTCATTGCTGCTCATTGCTGCTCATAGCAACACACCCATAGAAACTCATAAAAAGTCATAGCACCTCTTTTTTCCTCTCTCTGTATATGTTTCCCCTATGAAATCGAATTAGCATAATTAAAAACATCCCTATAAAAATCTGTCAGTAAGCTAGAGATCTCTCTCTCTCTCTCTCTGTCTGTGTGTGTGTCTGTATGTGTGTGTGCAAGCAGGTCTTCTATCAAATCTAATCCAAGTAAATAGTCAAATGACAATCAAACAATGACGTCATGCACACAGTTCATATCTGTCTATTGATAGTCAAGTTGTATGCTGTAAGGCAGTTAAATGCCCGTCATGATCTCTGTGTGTTTTACATG
This sequence comes from Salvelinus namaycush, assembly GCF_016432855.1. Taxonomy (NCBI): domain Eukaryota; kingdom Metazoa; phylum Chordata; class Actinopteri; order Salmoniformes; family Salmonidae; genus Salvelinus; species Salvelinus namaycush. Next base: position 4,516 of record NW_024057952.1, on the reverse strand, counting down.
ACTATAAAGCACGTCTCTAGAGAACACTAACCCCCGAGGAAATCGAATTAGCATAATAAAATATACCCATAAAATCCAGCAGTTTAAGCTAGAGATATCTACTTACAAACAGGTCTCACAAGACTCGTCTGAGAGACTGTTTTGTGCCAAAAATAAGGGCTTGAAAACATGTACAAAAATAAAAAATAATGACCTGTGTTTTCTGTCTGTCTGTTGCCAGTTCGTCTTGTTTGTTCAAGCCTACCAGCCTTTTGTGTCTCAGCTCCTGCTTTTCCAGTTTCTCTTTTCTCGTCCTCCTGGGTTTTGACCGTTGCCTGTCCTGACCCTGTACCCGCCCACTCTGCCTGACCCTGACCCTGTACCCGCCCACCTGACCACTCTGCCTGTCCCTGAGCCTGCCTGCCGTCCTGTACCTTTGCTCCACCTCTGGATTAATGACCTCTGCCTGACCTGAGCCTGCTATCCTGTACCTTTGCTCCACCTCTGGATTAATGACCTCTGCCTGACCTGAGCCTGCCTGCCTGCCTGCCTGCCGTCCTGTACCTTTGCTCCACCTCTGGCTTAATGACCTCTGCCTGACCCTGAGCCTGCCTGCCGTCCTGTACCTTTGCTCCACCTCTGGATTAATGACCTCTGCCTGACCTGAGCCTGCCTGCCTGCCTGCCGTCCTCCCCAACTAATACCAACCCATAGTAACCCATAAAAACCCATAGCAACCCATAGAAACTCATAGCAACCCATAGCAACCCATAGCAACCCATAGTAACCCACAGAAACTCACAAACTCATAGAAACTAATAGCAACCCATAGAAACTCATAGCAACCCATAGCAACCCATAGTAACCCACAGAAACTCACAAACCCATAGAAACTAATAGCAACCCAAAGAAACTCAGAAACGAAAAGCAACCCATAGAAACTCATAGCAGCCCATAGAAACTCATAGCAACCCATAGCAACCCATAGTAACCCACAGAAACTCACAAACTCATAGAAACTAATAGCAACCCATAGAAACTAATAGGAACCCATATAAACTCATAGGAACCCATATAAATTCATAGAAACTCATAGAAACTAATAGCAACCCATAGAAACAAATAGCAACCCATAGAAACTCATAGAAACGAACAGCAACCCATAAAAACTCATAGCAAACCATAGAAACTCATATCAACTCATAGAAACCCATAGAAACTCACAGAAACTCATAGAAACTAATAGCAACCCATAGAAACTAATAGCAACCCATAGAAACTCATAGAAACTAACAGCAACCCATAAAAACCGATAACAACCCATAGTAACTCATAGCAACCCATAGAAACTAATAGCAACCCATAGAAACTCATAGAAACTAATAGCAACCCATATAAACTCATAGAAACTAATAGCAACCCATATAAACTCATAGAAACTCATAGCAACCCATAGAAACTCATAGCAACCCATAGAAACCCATAGAAACTCATAGCAACCCATAGAAACTAATAGCAACCCATAGAAACTAATAGCAACCCATAGAAACTAATAGCAACCCATAGAAACTCATAGAAACTAACAGCAACCCATAAAAACCAATAGCAACCCATAGTAACTCATAGCAACCCATAGAAACTAATAGCAACCCATAGAAACTAATAGCAACCCATAGAAACTAATAGCAACCCATAAAAACTCACAGAAACTAATAGCAACCCATAGAAACTCACAGAAACTAATAGCAACCCATAGAAACTAATAACAACCCATAGAAACTCACAGAAACTAATAGCAACTCATAGAAACGAATAGCAACCCATAGAAACGAATAGCAACCCATAGAAACTCATAGAAACTAATAGCAACCCATAGAAATTCATAGCAACCCATAGAAACTAATAGCAACCCATAGAAACGAATAGCAACCCATAGCAACGAATAGAAACACATAGCAACCCATAGAAATCCATAGAAACTAATAGCAACCAATAGAAATTAATAGCAACCCATAGAAATTAACAGCAACCCATAGCAACTTATAGTAACCCATAGCAACTTATAGTAACCCATGGCAACCCATAGAAACTAATAGCAACCCATAGAAACTAATAGAAACCCATAGAAACTAATAGCAACCCATAGAAACTCAAAAACGAATAGCAACCCATAGAAACTCACAGAAACTAATAGCAACCCATAGAAACTAATAGCAACCCATATAAACTCATAGAAATTCATAGCAACCCATAGAAACTCATAGAAACATACCCATAGAAACTCATAGCAACCCACCCATAGAAACTCATAGCAACCCACCCATAGAAACTCATAGCAACCCACCCATAGAAACTCATAGCAACCCACCCATAGAAACTCATAGCAACACACCCATAGAAACTCATAGCAACACACCCATAGAAACTCATAGCAACACACCCATAGCAACCCATAGAAACTAATAGCAACCAGTAGAAATTCATAGCAACCCATATAAACTCATATAAACTAATAGCAACCCATAGAAACCCATATAAACTCATAACAACTAATAGCAACCCATATAAACTAATAGCAACCCATAGAAACGAATAGCAAACCATAGAAACTCACAAACTAACAGCAACCCATAGAAACTAATAGCAACCCATAGAAACTCAGACACTCATAGAAACTAATAGCAACCCATAGAAACGAATAGCAACCCATAGAAACTCACAGAAACTAATAACAACTCATAGAAACTAATAGCAACACATAGAAACTAATAGCATCCCATAGAAACTCATAGAAACTAACAGCAACCCATAAAAACCCATAGCAACCCATAGTAACTCGTAGCAACTCATAGCAACCCATAGCAACCCATAGGAACTAATAGCAACCCATAGAAACCCATAGAAACTCACAAACTCACAGAAACTAATAGCAACCCATAGAAACTCACAGAAACTAATAGCAACCCATAGAAACTCATAGAAACGAATAAAAATGCATAGAAACGAATAGCAACCCATAGCAACCCATAGAAACTTATAGTAACCCATAGAAACTAATAGCAACTAATAGCAACCCATAGAAACCCATAGCAACCCATAGAAACCCATAGCAACCCATAGAAACCCATAGCAACCCATAGAAACCCATAGCAACCCATAGAAACCCATAGAAACTCATAGAAACTAATAGCAACCCATAGACACCAATAGCAACCCATATAAACTAATAGCAACCCATATAAACTCATAGAAACTCATAGAAATTCATAGCAACGCATATAAACTAATACCACACACCCATAGAAACTCATAGCAACACACCCATAAAAACTCATAGCAACACACCCATAGAAACGCATAGCAACACACCCATAGAAACTCATAGCAACACACCCATAGAAACTCATAGCAACACACCCATAGAAACTCATAGCAGCACACCCATAGAAACTGATAGCAACACACCCATAGAAACTAATAGCATCCCATAGAAATTAATAGCAACCCATAGAAACTCATAGCAACACACCCATAGAAACTCATAGCAACACACCCATAGAAACTCATAGCAACACACCCATAGAAACTCATAGCAACACACCCATAGAAACTCATAGAAACTCATAGCAACACACCCATAGAAACTCATAGCAACACACCCATAGAAACTCATAGCAACACACCCATAGAAACTCATAGCAACACACCCATAGAAACTCATAGCAACCCACCCATAGAAACTCATAGCAACACACCCATAGAAACTCATAGCAACACACCCATAGAAACTCATAGCAACACACCCATAGAAACTCATAGCAACACACCCATAGAAACTCATATAAACTCATATAAACTAATAGCAACCCAAAGAAATTCATAGAAACCCATAGAAACTAATAGCAACCCAATGAAACTCACAGAAACTCATAGAAACTAATAGCAACCCATAGAAACTAATAGCAACCCATAGAAACTCACAGAAACTAATAGAAACCCATAGAAACTCATAGCAACCCACCCATAGAAACTCATAGCAACACACCCATAGAAACTCATAGCAACACACCCATAGAAACTCATAGCAACACACCCATAGAAACTCATAGCAACCCATAGAAACTCATAGCAACACACCCATAGAAACACACCCATAGAAATTCATAGCCACCCACCCATAGAAATTCATAGCAACCCATAGAAACCCATAGAAACTAATAGCAACCCATATAAATTAATAGCAACCCATAGAAACTCATAGCAACACACCCATAGATACTCACAGCAACACACCCATAGAAACTCATAGCAACACACTCATAGAAACTCATAGCAACACACCCATAGAAACTCATAGCAACACACCCATAGAAACTAATAGCAACCCATAGAAACTCATAGCAACTAACAGCAACCCATAAAAACCCATAGCAACCCATAGCAACTCATAACTCATAGCAACCCATAGCAACTCATAGTAACCCATAGAAACCCATAGAAACTAATAGCAACCCATAGAAACTCATAGAAACTAATA
>NW_024057951.1:0-75979 GCF_016432855.1 Salvelinus namaycush | reverse complement strand
CCTCCTCCATGCTTCACGGTGGGAACCACACATGCGAAGATCATCCGTTCACCTACTCTGTGTCTCACAAAGACACAACGGTTGGAATTAAAAATCTCAAATTTGGACTCATCAGACCAAAGGAAAGATTTCTACTGGTCAAATGTCCATTGCTCATGTTTCTTGGCCCAAGCAAGTCTCTTCTTCTTATTGGTGTCCTTTAGTAGTGGTTTCTTTGCAGCAATTCGGCCATGAAGGCCTGATTCACACAGTCTCCTCTGAACAGTTGATGTTGAGATGTGTCTGTTACTTGAACTCTGCGAAGGATTTATTTGGGCTGCAATTTCTGAGGCTGATAACTCTGATGAACTGATCCTCTGCAGCAGAGGTAACTCTGGGTCTTCCTTTCCTGTAACGATCGTCATGAGAGCCAGTTTCATCATAGCACTTGATGGTTTTTACGACTGCACTTGAAGAAACTTTCAAAGTTCTTGAATTTTTCCGTATTGACTGGCCTTCATGTCTTAAAGTAATGATGGACTGTCGTTTCTGTTTGCTTATTTGAGCTGTTCTTGTCATAATATGGAATTGGTCTTCAGCCATATTTGGTAGTCTTCTGTATACCACCCCTACCTTGTCACAACACAACTGATTGACTCAAATGCATTAAGGACAAAAAAATCCACAAATGAACTTTTAACAAGGCACACCTGTAAATGGAAATGCATTCCAGGTGACTACCTCATGAAGCTGGTTAAGAGAATGCCAAGAGTGTACAAAGCTGTCATCAAGGCAAAGGGGGGCTTCTTTAAAGAATCTAAAATATACAAATCATTATATATTGTTTAACACTTTTTTGGTTACTACATGATTCCATGTGTGTTATATCATAGTTGTGATGTCTTCACTATTATTCTACAATGTTGAAAATAGTAAAACAATTAAGAAAAACCCTTGAATGAGTAGGTGTGTCCAAACCTTTGACTGGTACTGTAGTTGATACAGTAACCCTCCAAAAAATTATTGATACATCTTTTTAATGTCCATATGTACCAGGACGATAAGTGTGTGGTTCTTGGGCTTCAGGAATGGGACTGAAAAAGTGCCTCTGGTCTTGAAGAAGAAAACAAACAGATTGAAAGTATGACGATGGCGTAATGAGTGGAGATGACTCAGGAAATCAAAGGTTCATATCAAACGGAGAGCCTAATGCTTCCATTGTTCTTCATGAGTTTAAGTTTAGAAAATGATCTCTCCACAGAAGAGACAGTTAATGGGGATGGTAAAAAACAAAATAACTCTGACGTAGAGTCAAAACAGACTACACACACACACACACACACAAGGATCACTCACCAGGTCATGAGGGTAGAAGCGAACTGAGGTAGATCTGGAGAGGTGGGAGTCTGTGTCCCTGTTGAGGTGAAACAAGGACAAGGTGACTTCAAAATGGTAGTTGACCAGGGCTCTGGTCTAAAGTAGTGTACTATTAGGGAATAGGGTGCCATTTGGGGTCTAAAGTAGTGTACTATATAGGGAATAGGGTGCCATTTGGGGTCTAAAGTAGTGCACTATATAGGGAATAGGGTGCCATAGGGCTCTGGTCTAAAGTAGTGTACTCTATAGGGAATAGGGTGCCATAGGGCTCTGGCCTAAAGTAGTGCACTATATAGGGAATAGGGTGCCATAGGGCTCTGGCCAAAAGTAGTGTACTATATAGGGAATAGGGTGCCATAGGGCTCTGGCCAAAAGTAGTGTACTATATAGGGAATAGGGTGCCATAGGGCTCATAGGGCTCTGGTCAAAAGTAGTGCACTATATTTAGAGAATATGGTGCCATTTGGGGTCTAAAGTAGTGTACTATAATAGGGAATAGGGAGCCATTTTCAGACGCAGACAATTCCCTGTTGTGGTTGATGAACTAACCATATGTTATTGGAGGCGCGTCGTGTCGCAGGTTCGAAGTTAACCAGGGACATGTCACATCCCTCCGCCTCGTACAAGGAGGAAGTGTTCTTCCCTGGAATCACAACACACAGCCTGTTACTCTGATTACAAAAACCAACTTAAGGTGTAGGAGAAGTGTAGTAAATAGTAAAATGTACTGTACTTAAAGATGACATTGCTGAATAAAACACGTACGCCACGTGGTCATTAGGTTATTGCTGTACGGTCTATTTTAAATTAAGTCTTCACAATCCATGCGGCCCAATCAAAAAGAACCACACTACACATTATTATTATTCTGTGGTTTACTATGGTAACTGTGGTAACTGAGGTAACTATGGTAACTGTGGTAACGCATTGGAAGCACAAATTGAAAACAAATTGGAGAAAAAAAATCCATAAAAACATCCAGTGCACAAATTTTGTAAAAAAAAAACAAAACAAAAACAAACAAACATAATAATTAATAAAGTATTTATTTTATTAATTTGTTAAAATGTATTCTGATTGGCCTCCCGGGTGGCGCAGTGGTCTAGGGCACTGCATCGCAGTGCTAACTGCGCCACCAGAGTCTCTGGGTTCGCGCCCAGGCTCTGTCGCAGCCGGCCGCGACCGGGAGGTCCGTGGGGCGACGCACAATTGGCATAGCGTCGTCCGGGTTAGGGAGGGTTTGGCCGGTAGGGATATCCTTGTCTCATCGCGCTCCAGCGACTCCTGTGGCGGGCCGGGCGCAGTGCGCGCTAACCAAGGGGGCCAGGTACACGGTGTTTCCTCCGACACATTGGTGCGGCTGGCTTCCGGGTTGGAGGCGCGCTGTGTTAAGAAGCAGTGCGGCTTGGTTGGGTTGTGCTTCGGAGGACGCATGGCTTTCGACCTTCGTCTCTCCCGAGCCCGTACGGGAGTTGTAGCGATGAGACAAGATAGTAATTACTAGCGATTGGATACCACGAAAATTGGGGAGAAAATGGGATAAAAAAAAAAAAAAATAAAATTGTATTCTGATTTATAAGGGGGTTGCTGGAGCATCATCAGCATCCCTATTTCCCGCAGCTATGCAGCAACCTAGTCCGGGCAAATGAGGCATAGTGTTGCAGATTGTCTCACAATGAAATTAAAATGGACTTCTTCCGGAAGGCAAACACTTTGACGCAACTGGCGTGAACAAGGCTTCACACATAAAAACAGTGGCTCTTTGCTGTATTTGTTGACAGTCTCTCTTTAGTCGTGGTTTTAAAAAGAGTGGAAATCTCACAATATACATTTTGCTGTGCGCTCGAGGAAGCTGCAGACTCTAATCCGATTTGCCTTTAGGTGCACTTGATTTGTATCTTCAAACACATTAAATTATAACCAAATGGGAACACTTCTCCTAACCAGCATGCAGGGCAGCTGAAACAAGTGCCCCTACCACCAACAGCGCGAGACGATTCAAACGAAAACAAATGAAATAAATAGGAATGGAAGGCCTTATCGTTGATTTTTTTGTGATCAACTAGGAATGCCTTGGAGATCGAACTGTCGGTCGCCATCGACTGGTTGGTGACCACTGCCCTACATAGTGCACTACTTTTAACCAGGTAGTACCATATGTAAGGAATAGGGTGCGATTTGGGATACAGTCCATGACCACCTGTAGTTAGTCCCACACACTCTGATCTCATTGGCCGATGACATCAGTCCACCAATCAACGGACAAAAAGTCGATCACAATCTTTGGCGACTTCAAATTAAATGTCCAGTCAGTGGTTGCCTCATCTCATATCCACCAAGCCAACGTGGCTAGTTGAGGTTTTACAAAACTGTTCTACATCCAGTACCAATTCAAAAAAAGGTACAACAACAAAATATTGACTACAGACAGTGTGTTGTGATCATAGAATTAGAATACTAGAATGGACATGAACCTTCTTACGGCGGGATAAAGGGTCAGCCATTTTGGTCAGGGAGTTGGACAACCGTGGTCAGTCAGTTTTGTGATAAGATATTATGTAAAATAATGAATTTGAAGACTTTATCATCTGCACTGTATGTGTGTTAGCTAGCCTGTCGGTTTTATAGGAATGATTCTATACATATTTTCCATTAACTGCCAATATGCCAACATTCCATTGAAACAACACAGTCCAGCCACATCAATCCACTGGTTGACATCAGTTGATGACAGGACAGACCAGCTGTAAATGCAACAGGTACTGATACTGTATCATATGATAGGACTCACAGCTTTCCGAGACAACAAAAACTAGTCTGTTTACATATATTTTAGAGGCTATTTATATAGAAAACTGGTAGAAAAACAAAAAAATATGAAATATTAGGTTGACAATCCACAATTTCTGATACATCACATGGTTTACTTTCGTTTTCCTGCATAAGTACACTGAACAAAAATAGTTACATGAGTTATTGGTTCAAATAAGGAAATCAGTCAATTTAAATAAATTCCTTAGGCCCTATTCTATGGATTTCACATGACTGGGAATATAGATATGTATCTGTTGATCACAGATACCTTTAAAAGGTAGGGGCGTGGATCAGAAAACCAGTCAGTATCTGCTGTGACCACCATTTGCCTCATGCAGCGCGACACATCTCCTTCACATAGAGTTGATCAGGCTGTTGATTGTGGCCTGTGGAATGTTGTCCCACTCCTCTTCAATGGCTGTGTGTGAAGTTGCTGGATATTGGCGGGAACTGGAACACGCTGTTGTACACGTCAATCCAGAGCATCCCGAACATGCTCAATGGGTGACATGTTTGGTAAGTATGCTGGCCACGGAACTGGGACATTTTCAGCTTCCAGGAATTGTGTACACATCCTTGCGACATGGGGCTGTGCATTATCATGCTGAAACATGAGGTGATGGCGGCGGATAAATGGCACGACAATGGGCCTCAAGGATCTCATCACATAATTTCTGTGAATACAAATTGCCATCAATAAAATAGAATTGTGTTTGTTGTCCGTAACTTATGCCTGCCCATACCATAACCCCACCGCCACCATGGGGCACTCTGTTCACATCGTTGACATCAGCAAACTGCTCGCCCACAAGATACCATACACGCTGTCTGCCATCTGCCAGGTACAGTTGAAACCGTAATTAATCCGTGAAGAGGACACTTCTCCAGCGTTCCAGTGGTCATCGAAGGTGAGCATTTGCCCACCGAAGTCGGTTACGATGCCGAACTGCAGTCAGGTCAATACATTAGTGAAGACGACGAGCATGCAGATGAGCTTCCCTGAGACGGTTGTGGAGGTCCTGGGCTGGCGTCGTTACACGTAGGTTTGCAGTTGTGATGCCGGTTGGATATACTGCCAAATTCTCTAAAATGACGTTGGAGGCGGCTTATGGTAGAGAAATTAACATAAAATTCTCTGGCAACAGCTCTGGGGAACATTCCTGCTGTCAGCGTGCCATTTGCATGCTCCCTAAAAAAAACGTACATCTGTGGCATTGTGTTGTGTGACAAAACTGAACATTTTAGAGTGGCTTTTTATTCTCCCCGGCACAAGGTGCACCTGTGTAATGATCATGCTGTTTAATCAGCTACTTGATATGCCACACCTGTCAGGTGGATGGATTAATCTTGGCAACGGAGAAATGCTCACTAACAGGGATGTAAACACATTTGTGCACAAAACATTTGAGAGAAATAAGCTTTTTGTGCGTATGGAAAAAAATTTGGATCTTTTAAACATTGGGACCAACAATTGACATGTTGTGTTTATATTTTTTGTTCAGCGCAAAAAAAAAATCAGGATTCTACCTCTACTGCCATTAACTCCAATTAGACTGGTTTGGATTCTTCCCTGACCAATATGGCTGCCATTTTCACCCCATTCTGGAACTGTGAGGGTTTATGACAGGGATGGACAACTTTGATTGGCGTTGGGGGGGGGGGGGGGGGGGGGGGGGGGGGGGGGCACAGTGTCTCGGGGGTTTGTGTACCCACATCCATAGGCAGAGCCGGTCCGAGCCTTTTGGAGGCCCTAAGCAACATTTTGTTGGTGGGGTAGGGGGGGCCCCCGCCACAATGCGAGCAAAACATTTTAGTGGCAAGTTTGCTGCAATTCTACAACAACAATCCAATGGGGAGGAGAGACGATTTAGCAATTTGAATAATAATATTTGACTGAGTGACTAACAAAATCAATTGGGGTCCACCGGTCTGTAATTCGACCATGATTACTACGAGTTTAGATAGCTGGCCGCTAAACTAACTTAATCATAACAAGTGAAGAAACTGCTGACGTAGGCCTCCCGAGTGGCTCAGTGGTCTAAGACTCTGTCACAGTGGTCTAAGACTCTGTCACAGTGGTCTAAGACTCTGTCACAGTGGTCTAAGACTCTGTCACAGTGGTCTAAGACGCGGCATCGCAGTGCTAGCTGTACCACTAAAGATCCTGGGTTCGACTCCTGTGGCGGGCCCGGGCGTAGTGATCGCTCACACGGTCGCCAGGGGTTACGGTGTTTTCTCCGACACATTGGTGCGGCTGGCTTCTGGGTTAAGTGGGCATTGTGTCAAGAAGCAGTGCGGCTTGGTTGGGTTGTGTTTCGGGTCCTCCGAAACACAACCCACCAAGCGCTCGACCTCTCGACCTCCGTACGGGAGTTGCAGCGATGAGACAATGAAATGTGGGATTTAATTTTTTTAACTGCTGACGCACAACCAAACTCCAAAATTGCACCTTGTGTATTCTACTATTCAAACGCTCAACAGTACATAGGGGTGGGGGTCCCATCCCCGGTCTATGATATAGAGATCCTATTCAATTACTAGAGGGGCGATGTTTGGGATTCTCTCTTGCCATGCACATGCCCACCGTACCTTCTCCGCTATGCAATCTGGTTTCAGAGCTGGTCATGGGTGCACCTCAGCCACTCTCAAGGTCCTAAACGACATCATAACTGCCATCGATAAGAGACGGTACTGTGCAGCCGTATTCATCGACCTGGCCAAGGCTTTCGACTCTGTCAATCACCGCATTCTTATCGGCAGACTCAACAGCCTTGGTTTCTCAAATGACTGCCTCGCCTGGTTCACCAACTACTTCTCAGACAGAGTTCAGTGTGTCAAATCGGAGGGCCTGTTGTCCGGACTTCTGGCAGTCTCTATGGGGGTGCCACAGGGTTCAATTCTCGGGCAGACTCTTTTCTCTGTATATATCAATGATGTTGCTCTTGCTGCTGGTGATTCTTTGATTCATCTCTACGCAGACGACACCATTCTGTATACTTCTGGCCCTTCTTTGGATACTGTGTTAACTAACCTCCAAATGAGCTTCAATGCCATACAACACTCCTTCCAAGGCCTACAACTGCTCTTAAACACTAGTAAAACTAAATGCATGCTCTTCAACCGATCGCTGCCCGCATCCACCCGCCTGACTAGCATCACTACTCTGGACGGTTCTGACTTAGAATATATGGACAACTACAAATACCTAGGTGTCTGGTTAGACTGTAAACTCTCCTTCCAGACTCACATTAAGCATCTCCAATCCAAAATTAAATCCAGAATCGGCTTCCTATTTCGCAACAAAGCCTCCTTCACTCATGCTGCCAAAAATACCCTCGTAAAACTGACTATCCTACCGATCCTTGACTTCTGCGATCTCATTTACAAAATATCCTCCAACACTCTACTCAGCAAATTGGATGCAGTCTATCACAGTGCCATCCGTTTTGTCAACAAAGCCCCATATACTACCCACCACTGCGACCTGTATGCTCTCGTTGGCTGCCCCTCGCTTCATATTCGTCTCCAAACCCACTGGCTCCAGGTCAGCTATAAGTCTTTGCTAGGTAAAGCCCCGCCTTACCTCAGCTCACTGGTCAACATAGCAACACCCACTCGTAGCACGCGCTCCAGCAGGTAAATATCTTGCCATGAACATGTTCAGTCTTCACAAAGGCCGTCCCTGACTGGACCGTCGTCACAAAGCCCGTCCCTGACTGGACCGTCGTCACAAAGCCCGTCCCTGACTGGACCGTCGTCACAAAGGCCGTCCCTGACTGGACCGTCGTCACAAAGGCCGTCCCTGACTGGACCGTCGTCACAAAGGCCGTCCCTGACTGGACCGTCGTCACAAAGGCCGTCCCTGACTGGACCGTCGTCACAAAGCCCGTCCCTGACTGTACCGTCGTCACAAAGCCCGTCCCTGACTGTACCGTCGTCACAAAGCCCGTCCCTGACTGTACCGTCGTCACAAAGCCCGTCCCTGACTGGACCGTCGTCACAAAGGCCGTCCCTGACTGGACCGTCGTCACAAAGGCCGTCCCTGACTGGACCGTCGTCACAAAGGCCGTCCCTGACTGGACCATCGTCACAAAGCCCGTCTCTGACTGGACCGTCGTCACAAAGGCCGTCAGAGTAGGATCAGTTCCTCCCTGTCATATTCAGTATGATCTAAAAAGGCTAATAAACTAATCCCAGATCAGCACTGATCTCCCTTCATCTCCCCCCTACCGATGTCATGTTGCAGGCTGGTAGAGCATTATGGGTACTGTAGTACATTATATTACACTTCCCTACTGATGTCATGTTGCAGGCTGGTACAGCATTATATTACACTTCCCTACTGATGTCATGCTGCAGGCTGGTAGTGCATTATGGGTACTGTAGTACATTATATTACACTTTCCTACTGATGTCATGTTGCAGGCTGGTAGAGCATTATGGGTACTGTAGTACATTATATTACACTTCCCTACTGATGTCATGTTGCAGGCTGGTACAGCATTATGGGTACTGTAGTACATTATATTACACTTCCCTACTGATGTCATCCTGCAGGCTGGTAGAGCATTATGGGTACTGTAGTACATTATATTACACTTCCCTACAGAAGTCATCCTGCAGGCTGGTAGTGCATTATGGGTACTGTAGTACATTATATTACACTTCCCTACTGATGTCATGCTGCAGGCTGGTAGAGTATTATGGGTACTGTAGTACATTATATTACACTTCCCTACCGAAGTCATCCTGCAGGCTGGTAGTGCCTACGGTAGAGGCCTTGTCCTGAGAGCCCTCCAGGTGTGCACTTCCATTCCTGGCCAGCAGGGAGGCGCTAGCGCTCAGCACGGTCACCTGGGACGGGGTTCTGGACGGCTGACCTTTCACCTGGGAAGTAGAAGGCTGAGAGGCCTGGCTGAGAGCCTCCTGAAGACTGAACGGTGGAGAAGAGTGACAGGGACAGGAGGAGAGGGGGACATGGGAACGAGGACAGGGAGAAAGAGGAGATACATTAGACAGTATGGGAGGTGAAGCACGGTAACAAGACACATGAGACGTGGAGGAAGGAGATAAACACTAGTTAGATATAACATGTTTTAAAGATCAGATAAACTATATAACGGGAAATATGTTGTGAGAATAAGAGCAGGGAACCCAATAGGACATTTATAAAATAAGACTAAGAAAGTACACAGGAAAGGGGGAGGACGTGTACTCAGTCAGAGATACAGTAGGTGATTGGGTTCACCCCTAGAAGGCCGGTGCACCCCTAGAAGGCCGGTACACCCCTAGAAGGCAGGTCCACCCCTAGAAGGCCGGTGCACCCCTAGAAGGCCGGTGCACCCCTAGAAGGCCGGTGCACCCCTAGAAGGCCGGTACACCCCTAGAAGGCCGGTACACCCCTAGAAGGCCGGTCCACCCCTAGAAGGCCGGTGCACCCCTAGAAGGCCGGTGCACCCCTAGAAGGCCGGTGCACCCCTAGAAGGCCGGTACACCCCTAGAAGGCCGGTACACCCCTAGAAGGCAGGTCCACCCCTAGAAGGCCGATCCACCCCTAGAAGGCTAGAAGGCTGGTACACCACTAGAAGGCTGGTCCACCAATAGAAGGCTGGTCCACCAATAGAAGGCTATAAGACTGGTCCACCACTAGACGGCTGGTACACCACTAGAAGCATGGTCCACCACCAGAAGGCTACAAGGCTGGTTCACCACCAGAAGGCTGGTCCACCACTAGAAGGCTGGTCCACCCCTAGAAGGCTAGAAGTCTAGAAGGCTGGTCCACCCCTAGAAGGCTAGAAGTCTAGAAGGCTGGTCCACCACCAGAAGGTTGGTCCACCACCAGAAGGCTAGAAGGCTGGTCCACCACTAGAAGGCTGGAAGGCTGGTCCACCACCAGAAGGCTAGAAGGCTGGTCCACCACCAGAAGGCTAGAAGGCTGGTCCACCACCAGAAGGCTGGTCCACCACCAGAAGGCTGGTCCACCACTAGAAGGCTGGTCCACCACTAGAAGGCTAGAAGGCTGGTCCACCACTAGAAGGCTAGAAGGCTGGTCCACCACCAGAAGGCTGGAAGGCTGGTCCACCACCAGAAGGCTGGAAGGCTGGTCCACCACTAGAAGGCTAGAAGGCTGGTTCCACCACTAGAAGGCTAGAAGGCTGGTCCACCACCAGAAGGCTAGAAGGCTGGTCCACCACCAGAAGGCTGGTCCACCACTAGAAGGCTGGTCCACCACTAGAAGGCTGGTCCACCACTAGAAGGCTGGTCCACCACTAGAAGGCTGGTCCACCACCAGAAGGCTGGTCCACCACCAGAAGGCTGGTCCACCACCAGAAGGCTGGTCCACCACCAGAAGGCTGGTCCGCTGGTCCACCACCAGAAGGCTGGTCCACCCCTAGAAGGCTAGAAGGCTGGTCCACCACTAGAATGCTAGAAGGCTGGTCCACCACTAGAAGGCTGGTCCATCACTAGAAGAATAGAAGGCTAGTCCACCACCAGAAGGCTGGTCCACCACCAGAAGGCTAGAAGACTGGTCCACCACCAGAAGGCTGGTCCACCACTAGAAGGCTGGTCCACCACTAGAAGGCTGGTCCACCACTAGAAGGCTGGTCCACCACTAGAAAACTGGTCCACCCCTAGAAGCCTGGTCCACCACTAGAAGGCTAAAAGGCTGGTCCACCACTAGAAGGCTGGTCCACCACTAGATGGCTAGAAGGCTGGTCCACCACTACAAGGCTGGTCCACCACTACAAGGCTGGTCCACCACTACAAGGCTGGTCCACCACTACAAGGCTGGTCCACCACTACAAGGCTGGTCCACCACTACAAGGCTGGTCCACCACTACAAGGCTGGTCCACCACTACAAGGCTAGAAGGCTGGTCCACCACCAGAAGGCTGGTCCACCACCAGAAGGCTGGTCCACCACCAGAAGGCTGGTCCGCTGGTCCACCACCAGAAGGCTGGTCCACCCCTAGAAGGCTAGAAGGCTGGTCCCACCACTAGAAGGCTAGAAGGCTGGTCTACCACTAGAATGCTAGAAGGCTGGTCCACCACTAGAAGGCCGGTCCACCACTAGAAGGCCGGTCCACCACTAGAAGGCCGGTCCACCACTAGAAGGCCGGTCCACCACTAGAAGGCCGGTCCACCACTAGAAGGCCGGTCCACCACTAGAAGGCCGGTCCACCACCAGAAGGCCGGTCCACCACTAGAAGGCCGGTCCACCACCAGAAGGCTAGAAGGCCGGTCCACCACTAGAAGGCTGGTCCACCACTAGAAGGCCGGTCCACCACTAGAAGGCCGGTCCACCACTAGAAGGCCGGTCCACCACTAGAAGGCCGGTCCACCACTAGAAGGCCGGTCCACCACTAGAAGGCCGGTCCACCACCAGAAGGCCGGTCCACCACCAGAAGGCTAGAAGGCCGGTCCACCACTAGAAGGCCGGTCCACCACTAGAAGGCCGGTCCACCACTAGAAGGCCGGTCCACCACTAGAAGGCCGGTCCACCACTAGAAGGCCGGTCCACCACTAGAAGGCTAGAAGGCCGGTCCACCACTAGAAGGCTGGTCCACCACTAGAAGGCCGGTCCACCACTAGAAGGCTGGTCCACCACTAGAAGGCTGGTCCACCACTAGAAGGCCGGTCCACCACTAGAAGGCCGGTCCACCACTAGAAGGCCGGTCCACCACTAGAAGGCCGGTCCACCACTAGAAGGCCGGTCCACCACTAGAAGGCCGGTCCACCACTAGAAGGCCGGTCCACCACTAGAAGGCTGGTCCACCACTAGAAGGCCGGTCCACCACCAGAAGGCTAGAAGGCCGGTCCACCACCAGAAGGCTAGAAGGCTGGTCCACCACCAGAAGGCTAGAAGGCCGGTCCACCACTAGAAGGCCGGTCCACCACTAGAAGGCTAGAAGGCTGGTCCACCACTAGAAGGCTGGTCTACCACTAGAAGGCTAGAAGGCTGGTCCACCACCAGAAGGCCGGTCCACCACCAGAAGGCTAGAAGGCTGGTCCACCACCAGAAGGCCGGTCCACCACTAGAAGGCTGGTCCACCACTAGAAGGCTAGAAGGCCGGTCCACCACTAGAAGGCCGGTCCACCACTAGAAGGCCGGTCCACCACCAGAAGGCCGGTCCACCACCAGAAGGCTGGTCCACCACCAGAAGGCTGGTCCACCACCAGAAGGCTAGAAGGCCGGTCCACCACTAGAAGGCTGGTCCACCACCAGAAGGCTGGTCCACCACCAGAAGGCTGGTCCACCACCAGAAGGCTGGTCCACCACCAGAAGGCTGGTCCGCTGGTCCACCACCAGAAGGCTGGTCCGCTGGTCCACCACCAGAAGGCTAGAAGGCTGGTCCCACCACTAGAAGGCTAGAAGGCTGGTCTACCACTAGAATGCTAGAAGGCTGGTCCACCACTAGAAGGCCGGTCCACCACTAGAAGGCCGGTCCACCACCAGAAGGCCGGTCCACCACCAGAAGGCCGGTCCACCACCAGAAGGCCGGTCCACCACCAGAAGGCCGGTCCACCACTAGAAGGCCGGTCCACCACCAGAAGGCTAGAAGGCCGGTCCACCACTAGAAGGCTGGTCCACCACCAGAAGGCCGGTCCACCACTAGAAGGCCGGTCCACCACTAGAAGGCCGGTCCACCACTAGAAGGCCGGTCCACCACCAGAAGGCTAGAAGGCTGGTCCACCACCAGAAGGCTAGAAGGCCGGTCCACCACTAGAAGGCCGGTCCACCACTAGAAGGCCGGTCCACCACTAGAAGGCCGGTCCACCACCAGAAGGCTAGAAGGCTGGTCCACCACCAGAAGGCTAGAAGGCCGGTCCACCACTAGAAGGCCGGTCCACCACTAGAAGGCCGGTCCACCACTAGAAGGCCGGTCCACCACCAGAAGGCTAGAAGGCTGGTCCACCACTAGAAGGCTAGAAGGCCGGTCCACCACTAGAAGGCCGGTCCACCACTAGAAGGCCGGTCCACCACCAGAAGGCTAGAAGGCCGGTCCACCACTAGAAAGCCGGTCCACCACCAGAAGGCCGGTCCACCACCAGAAGGCTGGTCCACCACTAGAAGGCTGGTCCACCACTAGAAGGCTAGAAGGCCGGTCCACCACTAGAAGGCCGGTCCACCACTAGAAGGCCGGTCCACCACCAGAAGGCTAGAAGGCCGGTCCACCACTAGAAGGCCGGTCCACCACCAGAAGGCTAGAAGGCCGGTCCACCACTAGAAGGCCGGGCCACCACCAGAAGGCTAGAAGGCCGGTCCACCACTAGAAGGCTAGAAGGCCGGTCCACCACCAGAAGGCTAGAAGGCCGGTCCACCACTAGAAGGCCGGTCCACCACTAGAAGGCCGGTCCACCACCAGAAGGCTAGAAGGCCGGTCCACCACTAGAAGGCTAGAAGGCCGGTCCACCACTAGAAGGCCGGTCCACCACCAGAAGGCTAGAAGGCCGGTCCACCACTAGAAGGCCGGTCCACCACCAGAAGGCCGGTCCACCACCAGAAGGCTAGAAGGCCGGTCCACCACTAGAAGGCTGGAAGGCTGGTCCACCACCAGAAGGCTAGAAGGCTGGTCCACCACTAGAAGGCCGGTCCACCACCAGAAGGCTAGAAGGCCGGTCCACCACTAGAAGGTTGGTCCACCACTAGAAGGCTGGTCCACCACCAGAAGGCTAGAAGGCCGGTCCACCACCAGGAGGCTGGTCCACCAATAGAAGGCTGGTACAGGGAGGAGGAGCAGGAGGGAGAAGCAGGAGGCTGGTCCACCAATAGAAGGCTGGTACAGGGAGGAGGAGCAGGAGGGAGAAGCAGGAGGCTGGTCCACCAATAGAAGGCTGGTACAGGGAGGAGGAGCAGGAGGGAGAAGCAGGAGGCTGGTCCACCAATAGAAGACTGGTACAGGGAGGTGGAGCAGGAGGGAGAAGCAGGAGGCTGGTACACCAATAGAAGGCTGGTACAGGGAGGAGGAGCAGGAGGGGGAAGCAGGAGGCTGGTACACCAATAGAAGGCTGGTACAGGGAGGAGGAGCAGGAGGGGGAAGCAGGAGGCTGGTACACCAATAGAAGGCTGGTACAGGGAGGAGGAGCAGGAGGGAGAAGCAGGAGGCTGGTACACCAATAGAAGGCTGGTACAGGGAGGAGGAGCAGGAGGGGGAAGCAGGAGGCTGGTACACCAATAGAAGGCTGGTACAGGGAGGAGGAGCAGGAGGGGGAAGCAGGAGGCTGGTACACCAATAGAAGGCTGGTACAGGGAGGAGGAGCAGGAGGGAGAAGCAGGAGGCTGGTACACCAATAGAAGGCTGGTACAGGGAGGAGGAGCAGGAGGGAGAAGCAGGAGGCTGGTACACCAATAGAAGGCTGGTACAGGGAGGAGGAGCAGGAGGGATAAGCAGGAGGCTGGTACAGGAGGGGGAAGCAGGAGGCTGGTACAGGAGGGCGGAGCAGGAGGCTGGTCGGCCAAGGATGCGTCCCAAATGGCATCTTATTGCCTATAATCTATATGGAGCCCTGGTCTAAAGTAGTGCACTATATAGGGAATAGGGCCCTGGTCTAAAGTAGTGTACTATATAGGGAATAGGGCCCTGGTCTAAAGTAGTGCACTATATAGGGAATAGGGCTCTGGTCTAAAGTAGTGTACTATATAGGGAATAGGGCCCTGGTCTAAAGTAGTGCACTATATAGGGAATAGGGCTCTGGTCTAAAGTAGTGCACTATATAGGGAATAGGGCTCTGGTCTAAAGTAGTGCACTATATAGGGAATAGGGCTCTGGTCTAAAGTAGTGCACTATATAGGGAATAGGGCTCTGGTCTAAAGTAGTGCACTATATAGGGAATAGGGCTCTGGTCTAAAGTAGTGTACTATATAGGGAATAGGGCTCTGGTCTAAAGTAGTGCACTATATAGGGAATAGGGCTCTGGTCAAAAGTAGTGCACTATATAGGGAATAGGGCTCTGGTCTAAAGTAGTGCACTATATAGGGAATAGGGCTCTGGTCTAAAGTAGTGCACTATATAGGGAATAGGGCCTTGGTCAAAAGTAGTGCACTATATAGGGAATAGGGCTCTGGTCTAAAGTAGTGCACTATATAGGGAATAGGGCTCTGGTCTAAAGTAGTGCACTGTATAGGGAATAGAGCTCTGGTCTAAAGTAGTGCACTATATAGGGAATAGGGCCCTGGTCTAAACACAGTGGTGTAGTGGTGCTTGGAGACGTGGGTAAACGTCCCCAGTGGTGTAGTGGTGCCTGGAGACGTGGGTAAACGTCCCCAGTGGTGTAGTGGTGCCTGGAGACGTGGGTAAACGTCCCCAGTGGTGTAGTGGTGCCTGGAGACGTGGGTAAACGTCCCCAGTGGTGTAGTGGTGCCTGGAGACGTGGGTAAACGTCCCCAGTGGTGTAGTGGTGCCTGGAGACGTGGGTAAACGTCCCCAGTGGTGTAGTGGTGCCTGGAGACGTGGGTAAACGTCCCCAGTGGTGTAGTGGTGCCTGGAGACGTGGGTAAACGTCCCCAGTGGTGTAGTGGTGCCTGGAGACGTGGGTAAACGTCCCCAGTGGTGTAGTGGTGCCTGGAGACGTGGGTAAACGTCCCCAGTGGTGTAGTGGTGCCTGGAGACGTGGGTAAACGTCCCCAGTGGTGTAGTGGTGCCTGGAGACGTGGGTAAACGTCCCCAGTGGTGTAGTGGTGCCTGGAGACGTGGGTAAACGTCCCCAGTGGTGTAGTGGTGCCTGGAGACGTGGGTAAACTCTAATTTAGCAAACTACAACAAACGGATCGCCCCGGCAACGGAAAGGTGACCTGAATGAAAAGTTCTGAGAAACGGTGACATGAACTCTGAATGACCTAAAATAATCAATCCTATATTGGTATTTTGACAGTCAGGCTAACCCAAGCTGTACTGTGGAAGTAGGCTAATAGTAGGTCTACTATTGAAACCAATAAATGAGGCTGTCAACGGAGTCACAAATTCACAAGGTTTCAGATAGTTGTTATGTTATGTCACTGCTTAAACCACAACAGGACACAACTGTTGAGGTCTGGGAAAAACATGAAGAAATTTAGATTTTGTAGTGTAGTTACCCTTTAATTCAAGTGTACAGACACCTAGCCCTGTTGTTTGGTTAGCGGTGTTTCTATAGTACAGACACCTAGCCCTGTTTGGTTAGTGGTGTTTCTATAGTACAGACACCTAGCCCTGTTTGGTTAGTGGTGTTTCTATAGTACAGACACCTAGCCCTGTTTGGTTAGTGGTGTTTCTATAGTACAGACACCTAGCCCTGTTTGGTTAGCAGTGTTTCTATAGTACAGACACCTAGCCCTGTTTGGTTAGTGGTGTTTCTATAGTACAGCCACCTAGCCCTGTTTGGTTAGTGGTGTTTCTATAGTACAGACACCTAGCCCTGTTTGGTTAGCGGTGTTTCTATAGTAGACACCTAGCCCTGTTTGGTTAGTGGTGTTTCTATAGTACAGACACCTAGCCCTGTTTGGTTAGTGGTGTTTCTATAGTACAGACACCTAGTCCTGTTTGGTTAGCAGTGTTTCTATAGTACAGACACCTAGCCCTGTTTGGTTAGTGGTGTTTCTATAGTACAGACACCTAGCCCTGTTTGGTTAGTGGTGTTTCTATAGTACAGACACCTAGCCCTGTTTGGTTAGCGGTGTTTCTATAGTACAGACACCTAGCCCTGTTTGGTTAGCGGTGTTTCTATAGTACAGACACCTAGCCCTGTTTGGTTAGTGGTGTATCTATAGTACAGACACCTAGCCCTGTTTGGTTAGTGGTGTTTCTATAGTACAGACACCTAGCCCTGTTGTTTGGTTAGCGGTGTTTCTATAGTACAGACACCTAGCCCTGTTTGGTTAGCGGTGTTTCTATAGTAGACACCTAGCCCTGTTTGGTTAGCAGTGTTTCTATAGTACAGACACCTAGCCCTGTTTGGTTAGTGGTGTTTCTATAGTAGACACCTAGCCCTGTTTGGTTAGCAGTGTTTCTATAGTACAGACACCTAGCCCTGTTGTTTGGTTAGCGGTGTTTCTATAGTACAGACACCTAGTCCTGTTTGGTTAGTGGTGTTTCTATAGTACAGACACCTAGTCCTGTTTGGTTAGTGGTGTTTCTATAGTACAGACACCTAGTCCTGTTTGGTTAGTGGTGTTTCTATAGTACAGACACCTAGCCCTGTTTGGTTAGTGGTGTTTCTATAGTACAGACACCTAGTCCTGTTTGGTTAGCGGTGTTTCTATAGTACAGACACCTAGCCCTGTTTGGTTAGCGGTGTTTCTATAGTACAGACACCTAGCCCTGTTTGGTTAGCGGTGTTTCTATAGTACAGACACCTAGCCCTGTTTAGTTAGCGGTGTTTCTATAGTACAGACACCTAGCCCTGTTTGGTTAGTGGTGTATCTATAGTACAGACACCTAGCCCTGTTTGGTTAGTAGTGTTTCTATAGTACAGACACCTAGCCCTGTTTGGTTAGCGATGTTTCTATAGTAGACACCTAGCCCTGTTTGGTTAGTGGTGTTTCTATAGTAGACACCTAGCCCTGTTTGGTTAGTGGTGTTTCTATAGTACAGACACCTAGTCCTGTTTGGTTAGCGGTGTTTCTATAGTACAGACACCTAGCCCTGTTTGGTTAGTGATGTTTCTATAGTACAGACACCTAGCCCTGTTTGGTTAGCAGTGTTTCTATAGTACAGACACCTAGCCCTGTTTGGTTAGCGGTGTTTCTATAGTACAGACACCTAGCCCTGTTTGGTTAGTGGTGTTTCTATAGTACAGACACCTAGCCCTGTTTGGTTAGTGGTGTTTCTATAGTACAGACACCTAGCCCTGTTTGGTTAGTGGTGTTTCTATAGTACAGACACCTAGCCCTGTTTGGTTAGTGGTGTATCTATAGTACAGACACCTAGCCCTGTTGTTTGGTTAGTGGTGTTTCTATAGTACAGACACTTAGCCCTGTTTGGTTAGCAGTGTTTCTATAGTACAGACACCTAGCCCTGTTTGGTTAGTGGTGTATCTATAGTACAGACACCTAGCCCTGTTTGGTTAGTGGTGTTTCTATAGTACAGACACCTAGTCCTGTTTGGTTAGCGGTGTTTCTATAGTACAGACACCTAGCCCTGTTTGGTTAGCGGTGTTTCTATAGTACAGACACCTAGCCCTGTTTAGTTAGCATTGTTTCTATAGTACAGACACCTAGCCCTGTTTAGTTAGCATTGTTTCTATAGTACAGACACCTAGCCCTGTTTGGTTAGTGGTGTTTCTATAGTACAGACACCTAGCCCTGTTTGGTTAGCAGAGTTTCTATAGTACAGACACCTAGCCCTGTTTGGTTAGTAGTGTTTCTATAGTACAGACACCTAGTCCTGTTGTTTGGTTAGTGGTGTTTCTATAGTACAGACACCTAGCCCTGTTTGGTTAGTGGTGTTTCTATAGTACAGACACCTAGCCCTGTTTGGTTAGTAGTGTTTCTATAGTACAGACACCTAGCCCTGTTTGGTTAGTGGTGTTTCTATAGTACAGACACCTAGCCCTGTTTGGTTAGCAGTGTTTCTATAGTACAGACACCTAGCCCTGTTTGGTTAGCGGTGTTTCTATAGTACAGACACCTAGCCCTGTTTGGTTAGTGGTGTTTCTATAGTACAGACACCTAGCCCTGTTTGGTTAGTGGTGTTTCTATAGTACAGACACCTAGTCCTGTTTGGTTAGTGGTGTTTCTATAGTACAGACACCTAGCCCTGTTTGGTTAGCAGTGTTTCTATAGTACAGACACCTAGCCCTGTTTGGTTAGCAGTGTTTCTATAGTACAGACACCTAGTCCTGTTTGGTTAGCGGTGTTTCTATAGTACAGACACCTAGCCCTGTTTGGTTAGTGGTGTTTCTATAGTACAGACACCTAGCCCTGTTTGGTTAGCGGTGTTTCTATAGTACAGGCACCTAGCCCTGTTTGGTTAGCAGTGTTTCTATAGTACAGACACCTAGTCCTGTTTGGTTAGTGGTGTTTCTATAGTACAGCCACCTAGCCCTGTTTGGTTAGCAGTGTTTATATAGTACAGGCACCTAGCCCTGTTTGGTTAGTGGTGTATCTATAGTACAGACACCTAGCCCTGTTTGGTTAGTGGTGTTTCTATAGTACAGACACCTAGCCCTGTTTGGTTAGTAGTGTTTCTATAGTACAGACACCTAGCCCTGTTTGGTTAGCAGTGTTTCTATAGTAGACACCTAGCCCTGTTTGGTTAGTAGTGTTTCTATAGTACAGACACCTAGCCCTGTTTGGTTAGCGATGTTTCTATAGTACAGACACCTAGCCCTGTTTGGTTAGCAGTGTTTCTATAGTACAGACACCTAGCCCTGTTTGGTTAGCAGTGTTTCTATAGTACAGACACCTAGTCCTGTTTGGTTAGTGGTGTTTCTATAGTACAGACACCTAGCCCTGTTTGGTTAGCAGTGTTTCTATAGTACAGACACCTAGCCCTGTTTGGTTAGTGGTGTTTCTATAGTACAGACACCTAGCCCTGTTTGGTTAGTGGTGTTTCTATAGTACAGACACCTAGCCCTGTTTGGTTAGCGGTGTTTCTATAGTACAGACACCTAGCCCTGTTTGGTTAGTGGTGTTTCTATAGTACAGGCACCTAGTCCTGTTTGGTTAGCGGTGTTTCTATAGTACAGACACCTAGTCCTGTTTGGTTAGCGGTGTTTCTATAGTACAGACACCTAGCCCTGTTTGGTTAGCGGTGTTTCTATAGTACAGACACCTAGCCCTGTTTGGTTAGTGGTGTTTCTATAGTACAGACACCTAGCCCTGTTTGGTTAGTGGTGTATCTATAGTACAGACACCTAGCCCTGTTTGGTTAGTAGTGTTTCTATAGTACAGACACCTAGCCCTGTTTGGTTAGCGATGTTTCTATAGTAGACACCTAGCCCTGTTTGGTTAGTGGTGTTTCTATAGTAGACACCTAGCCCTGTTTGGTTAGTGGTGTTTCTATAGTACAGACACCTAGTCCTGTTTGGTTAGTGGTGTTTCTATAGTACAGACACCTAGCCCTGTTTGGTTAGTGATGTTTCTATAGTACAGACACCTAGCCCTGTTTGGTTAGCAGTGTTTCTATAGTACAGACACCTAGCCCTGTTTGGTTAGCGGTGTTTCTATAGTACAGACACCTAGCCCTGTTTGGTTAGTGGTGTTTCTATAGTACAGACACCTAGCCCTGTTTGGTTAGCGGTGTTTCTATAGTACAGACACCTAGCCTTGTTTGGTTAGTGGTGTTTCTATAGTACAGACACCTAGCCCTGTTTGGTTAGTGGTGTTTCTATAGTACAGACACCTAGCCCTGTTTGGTTAGTGGTGTATCTATAGTACAGACACCTAGCCCTGTTGTTTGGTTAGTGGTGTTTCTATAGTACAGACACTTAGCCCTGTTTGGTTAGCAGTGTTTCTATAGTACAGACACCTAGCCCTGTTTAGTTAGCATTGTTTCTATAGTACAGACACCTAGCCCTGTTTAGTTAGCATTGTTTCTATAGTACAGACACCTAGCCCTGTTTGGTTAGTGGTGTTTCTATAGTACAGACACCTAGCCCTGTTTGGTTAGCGGTGTTTCTATAGTACAGACACCTAGCCCTGTTTGGTTAGTGATGTTTCTATAGTACAGACACCTAGTCCTGTTTGGTTAGTGGTGTTTCTATAGTACAGACACCTAGCCCTGTTTGGTTAGTGGTGTTTCTATAGTACAGACACCTAGTCCTGTTTGGTTAGTGGTGTTTCTATAGTACAGACACCTAGTCCTGTTTGGTTAGCAGTGTTTCTATAGTACAGACACCTAGCCCTGTTTGGTTAGTGGTGTTTCTATAGTACAGACACCTAGCCCTGTTTGGTTAGTGGTGTTTCTATAGTACAGACACCTAGTCCTGTTTGGTTAGTGGTGTTTCTATAGTACAGACACCTAGTCCTGTTTGGTTAGCAGTGTTTCTATAGTACAGACACCTAGCCCTGTTTGGTTAGCAGTGTTTCTATAGTACAGACACCTAGTCCTGTTTGGTTAGTGGTGTTTCTATAGTACAGCCACCTAGCCCTGTTTGGTTAGCAGTGTTTCTATAGTACAGACACCTAGTCCTGTTTGGTTAGCGGTGTTTCTATAGTACAGACACCTAGTCCTGTTTGGTTAGTGGTGTTTCTATAGTACAGACACCTAGCCCTGTTTGGTTAGTGGTGTTTCTATAGTACAGACACCTAGCCCTGTTTGGTTAGTGGTGTTTCTATAGTACAGACACCTAGCCCTGTTTGGTTAGCAGTGTTTCTATAGTACAGACACCTAGTCCTGTTTGGTTAGCGGTGTTTCTATAGTACAGACACCTAGTCCTGTTTGGTTAGCAGTGTTTCTATAGTACAGACACCTAGCCCTGTTTGGTTAGTGGTGTTTCTATAGTACAGACACCTAGCCCTGTTTGGTTAGCAGTGTTTCTATAGTACAGACACCTAGCCCTGTTTGGTTAGCAGTGTTTCTATTGTACAGCCACCTAGCTCTGTTGTTTGGTTCGGTTATAATCTCCACCCGGCACAGCCAGAAGAGGACTGGCCACCCCTCATAGCCTGGTTCCTCTCTAGGTTTCTTCCTAGGTTTTGGCCTTTCTAGGGAGTTTTCCCTAGCCACCGTGCTTCTACACCTGCATTGCTTGCTGTTTGGGGGTTTTAGGCTGGGTTTCTGTACAGCACTTTGAGACATCAGCTGATGTTAGAAGGGCTTTATAAATAAATTTGATTTGATTCCTCAAATGTTCTCCTGTTCTATTGGTTTTCTTTCATTGTCTAGCAGCCAAAAGGCATTATCCTGGTCTCTAATAGCAACCTACGATAGTTACCTGGTCTCTAATAGCAACCTACGATAGTTACCTGGTCTCTAATAGCAACCTACGATAGTTACCTGGTCTCTAATAGCAACCTACGATAGTTACCTGGTCTCTAATAGCAACCTACGATAGTTACCTGGTCTCTAATAGCAACCTACGATAGTTACCTGGTCTCTAATAGCAACCTACGATAGTTACCTGGTCTCTAATAGCAACCTACGATAGTTACCTGGTCTCTAATAGCAACCTACGATAGTTACCTGGTCTCTAATAGCAACCTACGATAGTTACCTGGTCTCTAATAGCAACCTACGATAGTTATTGCATCTTTAGATCTCCCCGTCTTTCTACAACGGACATTTCCATCGGTCCGTGAAACAGCATCCATGTGCCCTGTGTGCATTTCAAAACCGTGTTTTTTTCACCCCGCAAAATTGCAATGTTTGGAACATTCACGAGCTTACCGCCCGTGTGCACATTGCTGCGCCTAAACTGGGAATAAATATAGTTGATCAACATTTTAAGCTAAACATTCTGATCGGTTCTATCAGTTGTATTAATTGATACCCTCCACTACACTATCTTGATACGCATCATGGGGATTAAGAAGTGAGTATACGCAATTCCCACTGAAGAATAAGTGCGTATGCCCTCCACTACAAGTCTCTACTGTTGGCTTCCATACCATCCCTCTCAGAGATATGCATGGCAGTAGGCCTCAGCTCGATCGGCTCAATAAGACAAAGCGTCCTGACCTGGCAGGTTACTGTCCTCAGGATGCACTCCAGGGGGAGGGGATGTCGAAGCTATAGCATCCGTCCATCTTTAAAATCTATACTTTAAAAAGTCAGCTTCCTCTCCTCCCCCCCCCCCCCCCCCGGTAGATGCAGACTATTTGTGCCGTACAAAACGCTGTGTCCTTTGACAATAGTCCCCAGGTGTCCTGATCTTGGCACTGGAAGCTGTGTAGATTTCACTCCAAATTTGAGACATTTATTATTTCACCCCATTTTCCATCAGAAAGTGACCCTCCCAACCAAGGAGGTGTCCTAATTTATCTAATGTCTTGGGAATCTCCAACCATATGCTGCTGCACATTCCTGGACATAACTAAAGTCAAATAAGTTTGTGTTATTCCCCTGCGAGATCACATTTCTAAATGTTACTTAGCCACTGAAATGTAAACGAGGGGAAAGGAGCCTGTTCAAAATGCTAAACCGTCTCAAAACTGCTTCTCTAACACTCTGCCGATCCTTAAAGAAACCCATCGTTACCTCATCATCCCAAATATTAGCATGCCGTCCTCCTCTACATCCTCCTCTACCACCACCTCCTCCTCCTCCTCCACCCCCACCTCCCTGTACTCTATATCATCTACTGCATCTTGCCATCTCTATGTAATACATGTATCACTAGCCACTTTAAACTATGCCACTTTATGTTTACATACCCTACATTACTCATCTCATATGTATATACTGTACTCTATACCATCTACTGCATCTTGCCTATGCCGTTCTGTACCATCACTCATTCATATATCTTTATGTACATATTCTTTATCCCTTTACACTTGTGTGTATAAGGTAGTAGTTGTGGAATTGTTAGGTTAGATTACTTGTTGGTTATTACTGCATTGTCGGAACTAGAAGCACAAGCATTTCGCTACACTCGCATTAACATCTGCTAACCGTGTGTATGTGACAAATAACATTTGATTTGATTTGATTTCTCCTCTACCCCCACCTCCACCTCCTCTACCCCCACCCCCACCTCCTCTACCACCACCCCCACCTCCTCTACCCCCACCCCCACCTCCTCTACCCCCACCCCCTCTACCCCCACCTCCACCCCTCTACCCCCACCTCCACCTCCACTCCTCTACCTCCACCTCCTCCTCTACCACCCCCACCCCCTCTACCCCCTCCCCCTCCTCCACCTCCTCTACCCCCTCCTCCACCTCCTCTACCCAACCTCCTCCTCCTCCACCTCCTCTACCCAACCTCCACCTCCTCTACCCAACCTCCTCCTCCTCTACCCAACCTCCTCCTCCTCTACCCAACCTCCACCTCCTCTACCCAACCTCCTCCTCCTCTACCTCCACCTCCTCTACCCAACCTCCACCTCCTCTACCCAACCTCCTCCTCCTCCACCTCCTCTACCCAACCTCCTCCTCCTCCACCTCCTCTACCCAACCTCCTCCTCCTCTACCCCACCTCCTCCTCCTCCACCTCCTCTACCCAACCTCCTCCTCCTCTACCTCCTCTACCCAACCTCCTCCTCCTCTACCCAACCTCCTCCTCCTCTACCTCCTCTACCCCCACCTCCTCTACCCCCACCTCCTCTACCCCCACCTCCACCTCCTCTACCCCCACCTCCTCTACCTCCACCTCCACCTCCTCTACCCCCACCTCCACCTCCTCTACCCCCACCTCCTCTACCACCTCCTCCTCTACTACCACCTCCTCCTCTACTACCCCCACCTCCTCTACCCCCACCTCCTCTACCCCCACCTCCTCTACCCCCACCTCCACCTCCTCCTCTACCTCCTCTACCCCCACCTCCTCTACCCCCACCCCCACCTCCTCTACCCCCACCCCCACCTCCTCTACCCCCACCCCCACCTCCTCTACCCCCACCTCCACCTCCTCCTCTTGGGACACATGCTTGGCCGACCAGCTCAGCTCTGAATTTGTCTGTTAGGAGTTCCCTTGTTTCTGCTCCTCGAAATAACACAGGAAATAGAACTATTTGGGAAGTAAAGGAGAAACAGATTGAAAACCCCAAAAGAGAAACAAACTCATGCAGGAGAATGGACAGAGTTGGAGGCAGAGAGAAACACATCATGCACCATGAGGCCATGGTACAATGAATCGTCCTCCCTGCCTTCCAGCGTAGAAGACAGGACCTAATCCCCCTCCCTGCCTTCCAGCGTAGAGAGGACCTAATCCCCCTCCCTGCCTTCCAGTGACAGGACCTAATCCCCCTCCCTGCCTTCCAGCGTAGAATACGGGACCTAATTCCCCTCCCTGCCTTCCAGCGTAGAGAGGACCTAATCCCCCTCCCTGCCTTCCAGCGTAGAGGAGAGGATCTAATCCCCCTCCCTGCCTTCCAGCGTAGAAAGGACCTAATCCCCCTCCCTGCCTTCCAGCGTAGAGAGGACCTAATTCCCCTCCCTGCCTTCCAGCGTAGAAGACAGGATCTAATCCCCCTCCCTGCCTTCCAGCGTAGAAAGGACCTAATCCCCCTCCCTGCCTTCCAGCGTAGAGAGGACCTAATCCCCCTCCCTGCCTTCCAGCGTAGAGGAGAGGATCTAATCCCCCTCCCTGCCTTCCAGCGTAGAGGAGAGGACCTAATCCCCCTCCCTGCCTTCCAGCGTAGAATACAGGACCTAATCCCCCTCCCTGCATTCCAGCGTAGAGAGGACCTAATCCCCCTCCCTGCCTTCCAGCGTAGAATACAGGACCTAATCCCCCTCCCTGCCTTCCAGCGTAGAATACAGGACCTAATTCCCCTCCCTGCCTTCCAGCGTAGAGAGGACCTAATCCCCCTCCCTGCCTTCCAGCGTAGAAGACAGGACCTAATCCCCCTCCCTGCCTTCCAGCGTAGAGAGGACCTAATCCCCCTCCCTGCCTTCCAGCGTAGAGAGGACCTAATCCCCCTCCCTGCCTTCCAGTGACAGGACCTAATCTCCCTCCCTGCCTTCCAGCGTAGAGGAGAGGACCTAATTCCCCTCCCTGCCTTCCAGCGTAGAAGACAGGACCTAATTCCCCTCCCTGCCTTCCAGCGTAGAGAGGACCTAATCCCCCTCCCTGCCTTCCAGCGTAGAATACGGGACCTAATTCCCCTCCCTGCCTTCCAGCGTAGAGAGGACCTAATCCCCCTCCCTGCCTTCCAGCGTAGAGGAGAGGATCTAATCCCCCTCCCTGCCTTCCAGCGTAGAAAGGACCTAATCCCCCTCCCTGCCTTCCAGCGTAGAGAGGACCTAATTCCCCTCCCTGCCTTCCAGCGTAGAAGACAGGATCTAATCCCCCTCCCTGCCTTCCAGCGTAGAAAGGACCTAATCCCCCTCCCTGCCTTCCAGCGTAGAGAGGACCTAATCCCCCTCCCTGCCTTCCAGCGTAGAGGAGAGGATCTAATCCCCCTCCCTGCCTTCCAGCGTAGAGGAGAGGACCTAATCCCCCTCCCTGCCTTCCAGCGTAGAATACAGGACCTAATCCCCCTCCCTGCCTTCCAGCGTAGAGAGGACCTAATCCCCCTCCCTGCCTTCCAGCGTAGAATACAGGACCTAATCCCCCTCCCTGCCTTCCAGCGTAGAATACAGGACCTAATTCCCCTCCCTGCCTTCCAGCGTAGAGAGGACCTAATCCCCCTCCCTGCCTTCCAGCGTAGAGGAGAGGATCTAATCCCCCTCCCTGCCTTCCAGCGTAGAAAGGACCTAATCCCCCTCCCTGCCTTCCAGCGTAGAGAGGACCTAATTCCCCTCCCTGCCTTCCAGCGTAGAAGACAGGATCTAATCCCCCTCCCTGCCTTCCAGCGTAGAAAGGACCTAATCCCCCTCCCTGCCTTCCAGCGTAGAGAGGACCTAATCCCCCTCCCTGCCTTCCAGCGTAGAGGAGAGGATCTAATCCCCCTCCCTGCCTTCCAGCGTAGAGGAGAGGACCTAATCCCCCTCCCTGCCTTCCAGCGTAGAATACAGGACCTAATCCCCCTCCCTGCCTTCCAGCGTAGAGAGGACCTAATCCCCCTCCCTGCCTTCCAGCGTAGAATACAGGACCTAATCCCCCTCCCTGCCTTCCAGCGTAGAGAGGACCTAATACCCCTCCCTGCCTTCCAGCGTAGAGAGGACCTAATTCCCCTCCCTGCCTTCCAGCGTAGAGAGGACCTAATTCCCCTCCCTGCCTTCCAGCGTAGAGAGGACCTAATCCCCCTCCCTGCCTTCCAGTGTAGAGGAGAGGATCTAATCCCCCTCCCTGCCTTCCAGCGTAGAGGAGAGGATCTAATCCCCCTCCCTGCCTTCCAGCGTAGAGGAGAGGACCTAATCCCCCTCCCTGACTTCCAGCGTAGAATACAGGACCTAATTCCCCTCCCTGCCTTCCAGCGTAGAGAGGACCTAATACCCCTCCCTGCCTTCCAGCGTAGAAGACAGGACCTAATTCCCCTCCCTGCCTTCCAGCGTAGAGGAGAGGACCTAATTCCCCTCCCTGCCTTCCAGCGTAGAGAGGACCTAATCCCCCTCCCTGCCTTCCAGCGTAAAATACAGGACCTAATTCCCCTCCCTGCCTTCCAGCGTAGAGGAGAGGACCTAATTCCCCTCCCTGCCTTCCAGCGTAGAGAGGACCTAATTCCCCTCCCTGCCTTCCAGCGTAGAGAGGACCTAATTCCCCTCCCTGCCTTCCAGCGTAGAGGAGAGGACCTAATCCCCCTCCCTGCCTTCCAGCGTAGAAGACAGGACCTAATCCCCCTTCCTGCCTTCCAGCGTAGAGAGGACCTAATCCCCCTCCCTGCCTTCCAGCGTAGAGAGGACCTAATCCCCCTCCCTGCCTTCCAGCGTAGAAGACAGGACCTAATTCCCCTCCCTGCCTTCCAGCGTAGAAGACAGGACCTAATTCCCCTCCCTGCCTTCCAGCGTAGAGGAGAGGACCTAATCCCCCTCCCTGCCTTCCAGCGTAGAGGAGAGGATCTAATTCCCCTCCCTGCCTTCCAGCGTAGAGGAGAGGATCTAATTCCCCTCCCTGCCTTCCAGCGTAGAGGAGAGGACCTAATCCCCCTCCCTGCCTTCCAGCGTAGAAGACAGGACCTAATCCCCCTCCCTGCCTTCCAGAGCAGAAGACAGGACCTAATTCCCCTCCCTGCCTTCCAGAGCAGAAGACAGAACCTAATCCCCCTCCCTGCCTTCCAGAGCAGAAGACAGGACCTAATCCCCCTCCCTGCCTTCCAGCGTAGAAGACAGAACCTAATCCCCCTCCCTGCCTTCCAGAGCAGAAGACAGGACCTAATTCCCCTCCCTGCCTTCCAAGGTATAGACCGGGATCTAATTCCCCTTCCTGCCTTCCAGTGACAGGACCTAATCCCCCCTCCCTGCCTTCCAGTGACAGGACGGGACCTAATCCCCCTCCCTGCCTTCCAGTGACTGGACAGGACCTAATCCCCCCTCCCTGCCTTCCACTGACTGGACAGGACCTAATCTCCCCCCCTGCCTTCCAGTGACAGGACAGGACCTAATCCCCCTCCCTGCCTTCCAGTGACTGGACAGGACCTAATCCACCCTCCCTGCCTTCCATTGACAGGACCTAATCCGCCTCCCTGCCTTCCATTGACAGGACCTAATCCCCCTCCCTGCCTTCCATTGACAGGACCTTAATCCCCCTTCCTGCCTTCCATTGACAGGACCTAATCCCTCTCCCTGCCTTCCAGTGACAGGACAGGACATAATCACCCTCCCTGCCTTCCAGTGACAGGACAGGACCTAATCCCCCTCCCTGCCTTCCAGTGACAGGACAGGACCTTAATCCCCCTCCCTGCCTTCCAGTGACAGGACAGGACATAATCACCCTCCCTGCCTTCCAGTGACAGGACGGGACCTAATCCCCCTCCCTGCCTTCCATTGACAGGACCTAATCCCCCTCCCTGCCTTCCAGTGACAGGACAGGACATAATCACCCTCCCTGCCTTCCAGTGACAGGACGGGACCTAATCCCCCTCCCTGCCTTCCAGTGACAGGACCTAATCCCCCTCCCTGCCTTCCAGTGACAGGACCTAATCCCCCTCCCTGCCTTCCAGTGACAGGACGGGACCTAATCCCCCTCCCTGCCTTCCAGTGACAGGACGGGACCTAATCCCCCTCCCTGCCTTCCAGTGACAGGACGGGACCTAATCCCCCTCCCTGCCTTCCAGTGACAGGACGGGACCTAATCCCCCTCCCTGCCTTCCAGTGACTGGACAGGACCTAATCCCCCTCCCTGCCTTCCAGTGACAGGACCTAATCCCCCTCCCTGCCTTCCAGTGACAGGACGGGACCTAATCCCCCTCCCTGCCTTCCAGTGACAGGACCTAATCCCCCTCCCTGCCTTCCAGTGACTGGACAGGACCTAATCCCCCTCCCTGCCTTCCAGTGACAGGACGGGACCTAATCCCCCTCCCTGCCTTCCAGTGACAGGTCGGGACCTAATCCCCCTCCCTGCCTTCCAGTGACAGGACCTAATCCCCCTCCCTGCCTTCCAGTGACTGGACAGGACCTAATCCCCCTCCCTGCCTTCCAGTGACGGGACCTAATCCCCTTCCCTGCCTTCCAGTGACAGGACCTAATCCCCCTCCCTGCCTTCCAGTGACGGGACCTAATCCTCCTCCCTGCCTTCCAGTGACGGGACCTAATCCCCCTCCCTGCCTTCCAGTGACGGGACCTAATCCCCCTCCCTGCCTTCCAGTGACGGGACCTAATCCCCCTCCCTGCCTTCCAGTGACTGGACAGGACCTAATCCCCCTCCCTGCCTTCCAGTGACTGGACAGGACCTAATCCCCCTCCCTGCCTTCCAGTGACGGGACCTAATCCCCTTCCCTGCCTTCCAGTGACAGGACCTAATCCCCCTCCCTGCCTTCCAGTGACGGGACCTAATCCCCCTCCCTGCCTTCCAGTGACGGGACCTAATCCCCCTCCCTGCCTTCCAGTGACGGGACCTAATCCCCCTCCCTGCCTTCCAGTGACGGGACCTAATCCCCCTCCCTGCCTTCCAGTGACAGGACCTAATCCCCCTCCCTGCCTTCCAGTGACAGGACCTAATCCCCCTCCCTGCCTTCCAGTGACTGGACAGGACCTACACTGGTGTTAGAGGAAGGAATGAGTGGGAAAGAGTTTGACGGAAGTTGATGGAAGGGAAGTGGCAACCTGCTGCATGACCCTAACCCCAGAGCCCCACCTTTGACCATGTCCATTACCCAACATGCACAGCTCTACCCAGAAACCCTATATCCCTGTCCTTTACGATTACCCAACATACACTGCAAAGGGTACCCTCCCGGACTCCCTCCATGTCCGTTAGCCAACATGCACAGCTAACCCCGATCCCTGAGCCTGTCCGTGGACGGCCCAGCATGCATTGCGGAGCGTACCTGAGAGGTGATCCGATGAGGGAGGAGGGGGGCGTGGGGTTACTCCCCGCGTTGTGCCGCCGCCGCACCGCCTGCCGACGGAACGTACTACGCTCACGCCGAAACGTCACCGTGTCCTCGCTCCCGGGGGCTGTCAAGGCGAGAGAGAGAGCACAGTGGGGAGGGGTTAGCAACACGGCTGACAACCATAGAGTTGGATAGAGGACACATTTGTACCAAAGCCTGATAGCCCTTAATGGAGCTGCCCATGCTGTCACAGAAGCGGCTATTGGAAAGAGATGATATCTCTAAGTACATCTCTATGGTGACCACCTGTTAAAAGATCCTATTTGGGAGCAGCAAAACAGTAAGGGGATGAACATTCCCTTTTGTCTCCACGTCAGCATGGCTGGCCACTGCTTAGAGAAGAGAACACTAGGCCTGAGCCTCACTGAGCAACACACCAGCAGACTAGAGCCCTGCACGGGCATGAATTTTAAGCCCTTCCCATGCCCACAACGTTCAGGCCCTACGCTACACCCAGGCCCGATTGCTTCTGCAACATTTAAGGCCCGGCCCGAAACCAGAAATAACTTCCTCCATTAGTAAATCCATTAGCTGCTTCTCTCGGTCAGTCACTCACTCCCTGCACAAAGCTCGCTCTGCTCATGGCTCTCTGAGTCTACGTATCCATAGCAACGGCTCCTCTTTGGGCTGCTCTGCTCATGGCTCTCAGAGTCTACGTATCCATAGCGACGGCTCCTCTTTGAGCTGCTCTGCTCATGGTTCTCTGAGTCTGTGAGTATCCATAGCGACAGCTCCTCTTTGAGCTGCTCTGCTCATGGTTCTCTGAGTCTGTGAGTATCCATAGCGACGGCTCCTCTTTGAGCTGCTCTGCTCATGGTTCTCTGAGTCTGTGAGTATCCATAGCAACGTCTTCGTTTGGCCTGCTCTGCTCAAGGAAGAGACATGAGAGAGCAGTTAGTTGTTGGCTACTTTTCGTCACTCTAAACTCCGACAACTCAAGGAACGTTATTATTTTCTGTGAAATAATCTCTCCTGTCTTCTATTGGACGAGGTTGAAGTACTTCTGACTTCATGTTATGATCTTAGTCAGATATGACTGTACTGCACAGCAGAGCACGAGCAAATGGCTCAGCTTCAAAATGTTACTGATCAATTTAGTGATACTCAAGCCCATAGCAGAGCTCTGCAGAGGGGCCTATACAACTCTAAATTAACTCTGGAGCTGGAAATCAGTTCTACTGCCATTTTATATTGTTCTCCTCTAAATCAGGGACTGATTTAGACCTGGGACACCAGGTGTGTTGTTATCAGGTAGAAAAGAAAAGCAGAAATATTCCAGACCCGGTCGGGTAAGAGTTGAATACCCGTGCCCTATGCCACAGGGATATCAGAACAGTCACTAACAACAGTTCCTGCCTGGACATCAGACAGAGATACTAACAACAGTTCCTGCCTGGACATCAGACAGAGATACTAACAACGATCACGTGTTAAGTAAATCAGTTGAAAGAAAGCTGCAGTTATGTACAACACTACTAAAGCCCATCGCACGCACGCACGCACGCACGCACACACACACACACACACACACACACACACACACACACACACACACACACACACACACACACACACACACACACACACACACACACACACACACACACACACACACACACACACACACACACACACACACACACACACACACACACACACACACACACACACACACACACACACACACACACACACACACACACACACCTCAACCATTCAGTCAGTCAGATCCATACATGTCAGAGACTAGGTAATACAACCAAACCAAATGATTCATCTAAACTCAAAAAAATGGCCCAAGGTCACACGACCTGTTAGTAACTGTCCTCCTCAGAGTGTATTATAGGTGACACTACCCTGGCTACCTCTCAATTTCTCTCTGCAGGCGTAAATGGAATCACTCAGCTCAGCTGCAAACCAAGCTAAACCACGGTAGATTAGGACTGTTACCGTCCACTCACTGCCAACCCTGGCAGACAGGTCCAGACACACCCAGACTGGTGGTGGTATATATATATATACACTGGCGCCCAGCTGACTGAAGAAAATACCCAGCATCCATACCATGACTCATAAGAGACCAACAAATTACAAGACAGGAAATCGTTAATACCAACTCCGAGAGGGAAACGCCAAGCTATGACCAAGTCCTTATTTAGAGAGACTAGAGTGCTAAGAGTGGGATCACACTGTAAAGCTACAGTACATACAGTGGTATAGATGGTGATGTACAGGCCCTTCAGAAACTATTCTCACCCATTGACTTGTTCCACGTGTTGTGTCTTACAGCCTGAATTTAACATTGATTAAATTTAGATTTTTTTTTGGGGGGGGGGGGGGACCTACACACAATACCCCATGAAAGTCAAAGTGGAATTATGTTTTTTTTTTCTTTTTTCTAAATGTTTACAAATTAATTCAAAAAGAAAAGCTGAAATGTCTTGAGTCAGTAAGTATTCAATAATTTTGTTATGTCAAGCCTAAATATGTTCAGGAGTGAAAATGTGCTTAACAAGTCACATAATAAGTTTCATGGACTCTGTGTGTAATAATAGTGTTTAACATGATTTTTGAATGACTACCTCATCTCTGTACCCCACACATACAATTATCTGTAAGGTCCCTCAGTCGAGCAGTGCATTTCAAACACAGATTCAACCACAAAGACCAGGTTTTCCAATGCCTCGCAAAGAAGGGCACCGATTGGTTGATGGGTAAAAATAAAAAAGCAGACATTGAATATCCCTTTGAGCATGGTGAAGTTATTAATTACACTTTGGATGGTGTATCAATACACCCAGTCACTACAAAGATACAGGCGTCCTTCCTAACTTAGTTGCCAGAGAAGAATGAAACCGCTCAGGGATTTCACCATGAGGCCAATGGTGACTTTAAAACAGTTAGAGTTAAATTGCTGTGATAGAAGAAAACTGAGGATGGATCAACAACATTGTAGTTACTTTGCCATCATTAGCCGGCTTCCACCCGGTTACGCAACCCTGCACCTTAGAGGCTGCTGCCCTATATAAAGTACCAGTCAAAAGTTTGGACACCTACTAATTCAAGGGTTTATCTCTATTTTTTACTTTGTAGAATAATAGTGAAGACATCAAAACTACGAAATAACACTTATGGAATCATGTAGTAACCAAAATCGTGTTAAATAAATGAAAATATATTTTATTTGAGATTCTTCAAAGTAGCTACTTTTGCCTTGATGACAGCTTTGCACACTCTTGGCATTCTCTCAACCAGCTTCACTTGGAATGCTTTTCCAACAGTCTTGAAGGAGTTCCCACATATGCTGAGCACGTGTTGGCTGCTTTTTCTTCACTCTGCGGTCCAACTCATTCCAAACCATCTCAATTGGGTTGAGGTCGGGTGATTGTGGAGGACAGGTTATCTGATGTAGCACTCCATCACTCTCCTTCTTGCTCATGTTTCTTGGCCCAAGTAAGTCTCTTTTTCTTCTTATTGGTGTCCTTTAGTAGTGGTTTCTTTGCAGAAATTTGACCATGAAGGCCTGATTCACACAGTCTCCTCTGAACTGTTCATGTTGAGATGTGTCTGTTACTTGAACTCTGTGAAGCATTTATTTGGGCTGCAATCTGAGGTGCAGTTAACTCTGATGAACATATCCTCTGCCTCAGAGGTAACTCTGGGTCTTCCTTTCCTGTGGCGGTCCTCATGAGAGCCAGTTTCATCATAGCGTTTGATGGTTTTTACGACTGCACTTGAACACATTTTGCGGATTGACTGACCTTCATGTCTTAAAGTAATGACGGACTGTCATTTCTCTTTGCTTATTTGAGCTGTTCTTGCCATAATATGGACTTGGTCTTTTACCAAATAGGGCTATCTTCTGTATACCACCCCTACCATGTCACAACACAACTGATTGGCTCAAACGCATTAAGGAAAGAAGTTCCACAAATTAAAAAGGCACACCTGTTGATTGAAATGCATTCCAGGTGACTACCTCATGAAGCTGGTTGAGAGAATGCCAAGAGTGTGCAAACCGGTCATCGAGGCAAAGGGTGGCTACTTTGAAGAATCTCAATTATAAAATATATTTTAATTTGTTTAACACTTGTTTGGTTACTACATGATTCCATAAGTGTTATTTCATATTTTTGATGTCTTCACTATTATTCTACAATGTAGAAAATAGTAAAAATAAAGAAAAACCCTGGAATGAGTATGTGTGTCCAAACTTGTGACTGGTACTGTACATAGACTTGGAATCACTAGCCACTTTAATAATGTTTAAATACTGCTTTATTCATCTCATATGTATTTACTGTATTCTATTTTAATGTATTTTAGTTAATGCCACTCCGATATTGCTGAATCTAATATTTATATATTACTTAATTCCATTATTTTACTTTTAGATGTGTGTGTATTGTTGTGAATTGTTAGATACTATTCCACTGTTGGAGCTAGAAACACAAGCATTTCACTACACCCACAATAACATCTGCTAAATATGTGTATGCGACCAATACAATTTGATTTGACAATACTAACCGAATTGACAGAGTGAAAAGAAGGAAGCCTGTGCAGAATAAAAAATATAAAAAATATTTCAAAACATGCATCCTGTTTGCAATAAGGCACTA
Source organism: Salvelinus namaycush (assembly GCF_016432855.1). Lineage (NCBI taxonomy): Eukaryota > Metazoa > Chordata > Actinopteri > Salmoniformes > Salmonidae > Salvelinus > Salvelinus namaycush. Next base: position 41,170 of record NW_024057951.1, on the reverse strand, counting down.
AAGTAAAACAGCAAAGAATTTGTCAAAAAGTTTAAAAAAGTTAACTTTTTTGTCCTGAATACAAAGTGTTATGTTTGGGGAAAATCCAATACAACACATTACTGAGTATCACTCCCCATATTTTCAAGCATAGTGGTGGCTGCATCATGTTATGGGTATGCTTGTCAATCATTAAGGACTGCTCGACTAAGGGAACTTACAGATAATTGTATGTGTGGGATACAGAGATGGGGTACTCATTTAAAAATCCTGTTAAACACTATTTTTGCACACAGAGTGAGTCCATGCAACTTATTATGTGACTTGTGACCTGACCTGAACTTATTTAGGTTCGCCATAACAAAGGGGTTGAATACTTATTGACTCAATACATTTCAGCTTTTCATTTTTAATGCATTTCTAAAAATATATTTAAAAAAAAGAAAGAATTATTTGACATTATTGGGGTATTGTGTGTATATCAGAGTCACAAAATCTCAACTTAATCCATGTTAAATTCAGGCTGTAACAACAAACGTGAAAGAACGTCAAGGGGTGTGAATACTTTAAGGCCCCGTATCATATAGCATTAGAGCAGACATAACCTGTAATCCAAGTTTCAATTGAAAGGGATTCCTTGACATTGACTCATTACAGAAATTCGAATAGGTCAGAAAGCGGCAGCAATGACAATCTAACTGTGGAATGTGATACGTCATGATGTGGGCAGCAGAATTCCATCGATTTGAGTTAGAGGAAAAACCCTTCTTGCAGTGAAAGACTACTAGCTAACTAGCTGCATGACTTAACAGTGCAGTGAAAGACTACTAGCTAACTAGCTGCATGACTTAACAGTGCAGTGAAGACATAGACTACTAGCTAACAAGCTGCATGACTTAACAGTGCAGTGAAAGACTACTAGCTAACAAGCTGCATGACTTAACAGTGCAGTGAAAGACTACTAGCTAACTAGCTGCATGACTTAACAGTGCAGTGAAAGACTACTAGCTAACTACCTGCATGACTTAACAGTGCAGGGAAAGACTACTAGCTAACTAGCTACATGACTTAACAGTGCAGTGAAGACATAGACTACTATCTAACAAGCTGCATGACTTAACAGTGCAATGAAGGCCTAGACTACTAGCTAACTACCTGCATGACTTAACAGTGCAATGAAGGCCTAGACTACTAGCTAACAAGCTGCATGACTTAACAGTGCAATGAAGGCCTAGACTACTAGCTAACAAGCTGCATGACTTAACAGTGCAGTGAAGACAGACTACTAGCTAACAAGCTGCATGACTTAACAGTGCAATGAAGGCCTAGACTACTAGCTAACAAGCTGCATGACTTAACAGTGCAGTGAAGACAGACTACTAGCTAACAAGCTGCATGACTTAACAGTGCAGTGAAGGCCTAGACTACTAGCTAACTAGCTGCATGACTTAACAGTGCAATGAAGGCCTAGACTACTAGCTAACAAGCTGCATGACTTAACAGTGCAGTGAAGACAGAATACTAGCTAACTACCTGCATGACTTAACAGTGCAGTGAAGGCCTAGACTACTAGCTAACTACCTGCATGACTTAACAGTGCAGTGAAGGCCTAGACTACTATCTAACAAGCTGCATGACTTAACAGTGCAGTGAAGACATAGACTACTAGCTAACAAGCTGCATGACTTAACAGCACAGTGAAGGCCTAGACTACTAGCTAACTACCTGCATGACTTAACAGTGCAATGAAGGCATAGACTACTAGCTAACAAGCTGCATGACTTAACAGTGCAGTGAAGACAGACTACTAGCTAACAAGCTGCATGACTTAACAGTGCAATGAAGGCCTAGACTACTAGCTAACAAGCTGCATGACTTAACAGTGCAGTGAAGACAGACTACTAGCTAACAAGCTACATGACTTAACAGTGCAGTGAAGGCCTAGACTACTAGCTAACTAGCTGCATGACTTAACAGTGCAATGAAGGCCTAGACTACTAGCTAACAAGCTGCATGACTTAACAGTGCAATGAAGGCCTAGACTACTAGCTAACAAGCTGCATGACTTAACAGTGCAGTGAAGACAGACTACTAGCTAACAAGCTGCATGACTTAACAGTGCAGTGAAGGCCTAGACTACTAGCTAACTACCTGCATGACTTAACAGTGCAGTGAAGGCATAGACTACTAGCTAACAAGCTGCATGACTTAACAGCACAGTGAAGGCCTAGACTACTAGCTAACTACCTGCATGACTTAACAGTGCAGTGAAGGCCTAGACTACTATCTAACAAGCTGCATGACTTAACAGTGCAGTGAAGACATAGACTACTAGCTAACAAGCTGCATGACTTAACAGCACAGTGAAGGCCTAGACTACTAGCTAACTACCTGCATGACTTAACAGTGCAATGAAGGCATAGACTACTAGCTAACAAGCTGCATGACTTAACAGTGCAATGAAGGCCTAGACTACTAGCTAACAAGCTGCATGACTTAACAGTGCAGTGAAGACAGACTACTAGCTAACAAGCTGCATGACTTAACAGTGCAGTGAAGGCCTAGACTACTAGCTAACTACCTGCATGACTTAACAGTGCAGTGAAGGCCTAGACTACTAGCTAACAAGCTGCATGACTTAACAGTGCAGTGAAGGCATAGACTACTAGCTAACAAGCTGCATGACTTAACAGTGCAGTGAAGGCATAGACTACTAGCTAACAAGCTGCATGACTTAACAGTGCAGTGAAGGCCTAGACTACTAGCTAACAAGCTGCATGACTTAACAGTGCAGTGAAGGCATAGACTACTAGCTAACAAGCTGCATGACTTAACAGTGCAGTGAAGGCCTAGACTACTAGCTAACAAGCTGCATGACTTAACAGTGCAGTGAAGGCATAGACTACTAGCTAACAAGCTGCATGACTTAACAGTGCAGTGAAGACAGACTACTAGCTAACAAGCTGCATGACTTAACAGTGCAATGAAGGCCTAGACTACTAGCTAACAAGCTGCATGACTTAACAGTGCAATGAAGGCATAGACTACTAGCTAACAAGCTGCATGACTTAACAGTGCAATGAAGGCCTAGACTACTAGCTAACAAGCTGCATGACTTAACAGTGCAATGAAGGCCTAGACTACTAGCTAACTAGCTGCATGACTTAACAGTGCAGTGAAAGAATACTAGCTAACTAGCTGCATGACTTAACAGTGCAGTGAAGGCCTAGACTACTAGCTAACTAGCTGCATGACTTAACAGTGCAGTGAAGGCCTAGACTACTAGCTAACTACCTGCATGACTTAACAGTGCAGTGAAAGACTACTAGCTAACTACCTGCATGACTTAACCGTGCAGTGAAAGACTACTAGCTAACTACCTGCATGACTTAACAGTGCAGTGAAGGCCTAGACTACTAGCTAACAAGCTGCATGACTTAACAGTGCAGGGAAAGACTACTAGCTAATTACCTGCATGACTTAACAGTGCAGTGAAAGACTACTAGCTAACTACCTGCATGACTTAACAGTGCAGTGAAAGACTACTAGCTAACTACCTGCATGACTTAACAGTGCAGTGAAGGCCTAGACTACTAGCTAACTAGCTGCATGACTTAACAGTGCAGTGAAGGCCTAGACTACTAGCTAACAAGCTGCATGACTTAACAGTGCAGGGAAAGACTACTAGCTAACTAGCTGCATGACTTAACAGTGCAGTGAAGGCCTAGACTACTAGCTAACTAGCTGCATGACTTAACAGTGCAGTGAAGGCCTAGACTACTAGCTAACAAGCTGCATGACTTAACAGCGATGTTAAATGCTTTGATTCAGTTTCCATTAAAGCGTCAGATAGCTTCATGATAAGCACCTCTCTGACCGCGTCGGTCGATCCTCTACGCCAGAAGAAACACTGAGGTTACGATGCGAGGTTACTCGTCCACAATGAAAACAAGGTAACCTAACTATCAGCATCAGCTTACCACCCTGACACAAACTACCCACTAAACTATAACCCTAGATACCCACTAAACTATCACCCTAGATACCCACTAAACTATAACCCTAGATACCCACTAAACTATAACCCTAACCCTAGATACCCACTAAACTATAACCCTGGATACCTACTAACCCTAGATACCCACTAAACTATAACCCTAACCCTGGATACCCACTAAACTATAACCCTAGATACCCACTAAACTATAACCCTAGATACCCACTAAACTATAACCCTAGATACCCACTAAACTATAACCCTAGATACCCACTAAACTATAACCCTAGATACCCACTAAACTATAACCCTAGATACCCACTAAACTATAACCCTAACCCTAGATACCCACTAAACTATAACCCTGGATACCTACTAACCCTAGATACCCACTAAACTATAACCCTAGATACCCACTAAACTATAACCCTGGATACCCACTAACTCTAGATACCCACTAAACTATAACCCTAGATACCCACTAAACTATAACCCTGGATACCCACTAAACTATAACCCTAGATACCCACTAAACTATAACCCTAGATACCCACTAAACTATAACCCTAGATACCCACTAAACTATAACCCTAGATACCCACTAAACTATAACCCTAGATACCCACTAAACTATAACCCTAACCCTAGATACCCACTAAACTATAACCCTGGATACCTACTAACCCTAGATACCCACTAAACTATAACCCTAGATACCCACTAAACTATAACCCTGGATACCCACTAACTCTAGATACCCACTAAACTATAACCCTAGATACCCACTAAACTATAACCCTGGATACCCACTAAACTATAACCCTAGATACCCACTAAACTATAACCCTAGATACCCACTAAACTATAACCCTAGATACCCACTAAACTATAACCCTAGATACCCACTAAACTATAACCCTAGATACCCACTAAACTATAACCCTAGATACCCACTAAACTATAACCCTAGATACCCACTAAACTATAACCCTAGATACCCACTAAACTATAGCCCTAACCCTAGATACCCACTAAACTATAGCCCTGGATACCCACTAACCCTAGATACCCACTAAACTATAACCCTAGATACCCACTAAACTATAGCCCTGGATACCCACTAACCCTAGATACCCACTAACCCTAGATACCCACTAAACTATAACCCTAGATACCCACTAAACTATAACCCTGCATACCCACTAAACTATAACCCTGGATACCCACTAAACTATAACCCTGGATAACCACTAACCCTAGATACCCACTAAACTATAACCCTGGATAACCACTAACCCTAGATACCCACTAAACTATAACCCTGGATACCCACTAAACTATAACCCTGGATACCCACTAACCCTAGATACCCACTAAACTATAGCCCTGGATACCCACTAACCCTAGATACCCACTAAACTATAACCCTGGATACCCACTAAACTATAACCCTGGATACCCACTAAACTATAACCCTGGATACCCACTAAACTATAACCCTGGATACCCACTAAACTATAACCCTGGATAACCACTAACCCTAGATACCCACTAAACTATAACCCTGGATACCCACTAAACTATAACCCTGGATACCCACTAAACTATAACCCTAGATACCCACTAAACTATAACCCTAGATACCCACTAAACTATAACCCTAGATACCCACTAAACTATAACCCTAGATACCCACTAAACTATAACCCTAGATACCCACTAAACTATAACCCTAGATACCCACTAAACTATAACCCTAGATACCCACTAAACTATAACCCTAGATACCCACTAAACTATAACCCTGGATACCCACTAACCCTAGATACCCACTAAACTATAACCCTAGATACCCACTAACCCTAGATACCAACTAAACTATAACCCTGGATACCCACTAAACTATAACCCTGGATACCCACTAACCCTAGATACCCACTAAACTATAGCCCTGGATACCCACTAACCCTAGATACCCACTAAACTATAGCCCTGGATACCCACTAACCCTAGATACCCACTAAACTATAACCCTAGATACCCACTAAACTATAACCCTGGATACCCACTAAACTATAACCCTGGATAACCACTAACCCTAGATACCCACTAAACTATAACCCTGGATACCCACTAAACTATAACCCTAGATACCCACTAAACTATAACCCTAGATACCCACTACACTATAACCCTAGATACCCACTACACTATAACCCTAGATACCCACTACACTATAACCCTAGATACCCACTACACTATAACCCTAGATACCCACTACACTATAACCCTAGATACCCACTACACTATAACCCTAGATACCCACTACACTATAACCCTAGATACCCACTACACTATAACCCTAGATACCCACTACACTATAACCCTAGATACCCACTACACTATAACCCTAGATACCCACTACACTATAACCCTAGATACCCACTACACTATAACCCTAGATACCCACTACACTATAACCCTAGATACCCACTACACTATAACCCTAGATACCCACTACACTATAACCCTAGATACCCACTACACTATAACCCTAGATACCCACTACACTATAGCCCTGGATACCCACTAACCCTAGATACCCACTAAACTATAACCCTGGATACCCACTAAACTATAACCCTGGATACCCACTAAACTATAACCCTGGATACCCACTAAACTATAACCCTGGATACCCACTAAACTATAACCCTGGATAACCACTAACCCTAGATACCCACTAAACTATAACCCTGGATACCCACTAAACTATAACCCTGGATACCCACTAAACTATAACCCTAGATACCCACTAAACTATAACCCTAGATACCCACTAAACTATAACCCTAGATACCCACTAAACTATAACCCTAGATACCCACTAAACTATAACCCTAGATACCCACTAAACTATAACCCTAGATACCCACTAAACTATAACCCTAGATACCCACTAAACTATAACCCTAGATACCCACTAAACTATAACCCTGGATACCCACTAACCCTAGATACCCACTAAACTATAACCCTAGATACCCACTAACCCTAGATACCAACTAAACTATAACCCTGGATACCCACTAAACTATAACCCTGGATACCCACTAACCCTAGATACCCACTAAACTATAGCCCTGGATACCCACTAACCCTAGATACCCACTAAACTATAGCCCTGGATACCCACTAACCCTAGATACCCACTAAACTATAACCCTAGATACCCACTAAACTATAACCCTGGATACCCACTAAACTATAACCCTGGATAACCACTAACCCTAGATACCCACTAAACTATAACCCTGGATACCCACTAAACTATAACCCTAGATACCCACTAAACTATAACCCTAGATACCCACTACACTATAACCCTAGATACCCACTACACTATAACCCTAGATACCCACTACACTATAACCCTAGATACCCACTACACTATAACCCTAGATACCCACTACACTATAACCCTAGATACCCACTACACTATAACCCTAGATACCCACTACACTATAACCCTAGATACCCACTACACTATAACCCTAGATACCCACTACACTATAACCCTAGATACCCACTACACTATAACCCTAGATACCCACTACACTATAACCCTAGATACCCACTACACTATAACCCTAGATACCCACTACACTATAACCCTAGATACCCACTACACTATAACCCTAGATACCCACTACACTATAACCCTAGATACCCACTACACTATAACCCTAGATACCCACTACACTATAACCCTAGATACCCACTACACTATAACCCTAGATACCCACTACACTATAACCCTAGATACCCACTACACTATAACCCTAGATACCCACTACACTATAACCCTAGATACCCACTACACTATAACCCTAGATACCCACTACACTATAACCCTAGATACCCACTACACTATAACCCTAGATACCCACTACACTATAACCCTAGATACCCACTACACTATAACCCTAGATACCCACTACACTATAACCCTAGATACCCACTACACTATAACCCTAGATACCCACTACACTATAACCCTAGATACCCACTACACTATAACCCTAGATACCCACTAAACTATAACCCTAGATACCCACTAAACTATAACCCTAGATACCCACTAAACTATAACCCTAGATACCCACTAAACTATAACCCTAGATACCCACTAAACTATAACCCTAGATACCCACTAAACTATAACCCTAGATACCCACTAAACTATAACCCTGGATACCCACTAAACTATAACCCTGGATACCCACTAAACTATAACCCTGGATACCCACTAAACTATAACCCTGGATACCCACTAAACTATAACCCTGGATACCCACTAACCCTAGATACCCACTAAACTATAACCCTAGATACCCACTAAACTATAACCCTGGATACCCACTAAACTATAACCCTGGATACCCACTAACCCTAGATACCCACTAAACTATAACCCTGGATACCCACTAAACTATAACCCTAGATGCCCACTAAACTATAACCCTAGATGCCCACTAAACTATAACCCTAGATGCCCACTAAACTAAAACCCTGGATACCCACTAAACTATAACCCTAGATACCCACTAAACTATAACCCTGGATACCCACCCCAACCCTGGATACCCACTAAACTATAACCCTAGATACCCACTAAACTATAACCCTAGATACCCACTAAACTATAACCCTAGATACCCACTAAACTATAACCCTAGATACCCACTAAACTATAACCCGGGATACCCACCCCAACCCCAACCCGGGATACCCACCCCAACCCGGGATACCCACCCCAACCCGGGATACCCACCCCAACCCGGGATACCCACCCCAACCCGGGATACCCACCCCAACCCCAACCTGGGATACCCACCCCAACCCCAACCTGGGATACCCACCCCAACCCCGGATACCCACCCCAACCTCGGATACCCACCCCAACCTCGGATACCCACCCCAACCCGGGATACCCACCCCAACCCGGGATACCCACCCCAACCCCAACCCGGGATACCCACCCCAACCCCAACCCGGGATACCCACCCCAACCCCAACCCGGGATACCCACCCCAACCCCAACCCGGGATACCCACCCCAACCCCAACCCGGGATACCCACCTCGTGAAGAGCCGGCGGTGGTAGCGTCCAGGGGCTCTGAAGAGAAGGCTGTCTGGCTGGGTAGACTATTCCTGGACCTGGTTACTGACTCCAGCTGTGAGGCCCTGCCCAATAGGGACGCAGCGTCCAGGACCTCCCCCTCTTTGGCTTCCAGGTCAGATTTGGAGGTGGTGAGAGGTCGGAGCCCAGGGGCGGGGGCCCCCAGGCGATGGGGCTCGTTAAGGCAGGCGGAAGCCGCCGTGCCGCTGTCCAGGCTCAGCACCCGGGCGTGGGTTTTGGCGCTGCCCGTGCTGGGTGTCCGACCAGAGGTGCGGCGCTTGCCTCTTCCCCCGGCCCTCCCTCCTCCCGCCTCATATCCGGCCTGAGCTTTCTGTGAAGAGGAGGAGGTGGAGGCTGTGGTGGTGGCGGCGGCTGTGTGGGAGTGGCTGTGGGAGTGGCTGTGGGAGGGACTGTGCTTGACTTTCAGGGCGCGGTAGCGTCCCTCGGGAGAGTGGCAAGAATGGGAGGTGGTGGAGGAGGAGGAGTCAGTGCTGAAGTGATGTGATTGGGTGGACTGAAGGCTGGAAGCACAGCTAAGGTCACTGGCTTCGCTCCAGTCCTCCTCACCACCCCCGGCAGCGAATACCGCACTGCGCGGCTTGGCCATGCCACGCAACAACATGTAGTCCCTGTGGCGGCTGGCATCGAAGCTGCTCGCCCGTTTCTTACCGGTCCGACGGCGCCCGCTGTTGCGCACGGCGCCCAAGGAGGAAGAAGTTCGTTGGACGAGGTTGGCGGACTTTACGTCCTCTTTCTCTCCTCTCCCCCGGTCCTGTTCCCTGCTGGCTGTGCACGCCGAGCCGTCTGCACTGGTCCTCGTGCTACTGCTGTAGGACGAGCCTGCCGGAGGCTCCTGGGCCGAGGCTGGGGGGTTAGGGTTGGTGATAGAGGGGGACGTGGCGGAGGAGGACGGCTGTTTGGCTGTCAGCTCGTTGGCATGGGGGTTCTTATTTGCCTCCCTGGAAGGCAGGCTGTTCAGTCCTCTTGAGATACTAGAACCCAGGCTGGACCCCAGAGTAGAAGTCCTGCCCTCCCCTGTCGAGGTGGGCCCGGGCCCAGTAGCAGCAGCATCCCCACCTCCCCTGTCCCTCCCAGTCCCACGCTGCTCATCCCCTGACAGGGACAGTAAACTCTCCACGTGCGTGGAGCTGGTCTGCTCGCTGTGGAAGCTGCTGACGGTGCTGTTGGTGTCTCTGTCCGTACCGCTGCAGTAACTCTCGGTCGAGCCGCTGCTACGTGTGCTCAGGCTACGGAGGCTGTCTGCACTGACCTTCCCCCCACCACCCTGGTCGGCCTGGTACAAACCTGACCCCCCCTCCCCTGCCAGCCCTTGCCTGCAGGAGTCCTGCTGGTGTCTACAGGAGTCCTGCTGGTGTCTGTAGCAGGCTGTGGAGCAGCCAGAGGTGGAGGCCTGGTCCGGATGATGGCAGAACCTTTCAGCCGCAGCCCCCTCCCTATTCCCCTGTCCTCCAGCCCCCTCCCTATTCCCCTGTCCTCCAGCCCCCTCCCTATTCCCCTGTCCTCCAGCCCCCTCCCTATTCCCCTGTCCTCCAGCCCCCTCCCTATTCCCCTGTCCTCCAGCCCCCTCCCTATTCCCCTGTCCTCCAGCCCCCTCCCTATTCCCCTGTCCTCCAGCTTCAGCACCTGGCCGGCGGGGTCTGGCAGCTTCCAGCTCACACACCGGGTCCAGGCCCCCTCTCCAAGGAGGGGGGTAGAGGCTGATGTCAGCTGAGGGCAGGGAGGGGTCGGGGAAGGCTGATCCGGCAGAGCTGGAGGTGCGGGGTAGACCCCGGGTACGAGGCTCCTTCCTGAAGGACTGGGAGTGCAACCCGGGGGCGTGGGCCGACACCTCTGTGTCACAAGAGGACATGGATTGGCTGAAGGGGTGGGAGGCGGAGCCACAATGGTTGGCGGGGTCGCAGGAGAGCTCGGAGGGGCCAAGGGAGGTGGAGGGCTGCATGGAGGCGAAGGAGTGGCTGGAGACAAGGCAGTAAATCTTTGGGTCAGACATCATGTCTGGAGGGGAGGAAAGGAGATCAATTAGTGAAGGTCTGTTCTCAAGTCTGTTCTCAGGTCTGTTCTATGTGATAATTAGTGAAGGTCTGTCCTCAGGTCTGTCCTCAGGTCTGTCCTCAGGTCTGTCCTCAGGTCTGTCCTCAGGTCTGTCCTCAGGTCTGTCCTCAGGTCTGTCCTCAGGTCTGTCCTCAGGTCTGTCCTCAGGTCTGTCCTCAGGTCTGTTCTATGTGATAATTAGTGAAGGTCTGTTCTCAAGTCTGTTCTCAAGTCTGTTCTCAAGTCTGTTCTCAAGTCTGTTCTATGTGATAATTAGTGAAGGTCTGTTCTCAAGTCTGTTCTCAAGTCTGTTCTATGTGATAATTAGTGAAGGTCTGTTCTCAAGTCTGTTCTCAAGTCTGTTCTCAGGTCTGTTCTCAGGTCTGTTCTCAGGTCTGTTCTCAGGTCTGTTCTCAGGTCTGTTCTCAGGTCTGTTCTCAGGTCTGTTCTCAGGTCTGTTCTCAGGTCTGTTCTCAGGTCTGTTATGTGTTTGAGCAGATACACATTGTAGAGCAGCAGGAGAGGAGACAGAGGGACGGAGAGAGGGACGGAGAGAGGGGACAGAGGGACGGAGAGAGGAGACAGAGGGACGGAGAGTGGGGACAGAGGGACGGAGAGAGGGGACAGAGGGACGGAGAGAGGGACGGAGCGAGGAGACAGAGGGACGGAGCGAGGAGACAGAGGGACGGAGCGAGGAGACAGAGGGACGGAGAGAGGAGACAGAGGGACGGAGCGAGGGGGCAGAGGTACGGAGAGAGGGGACAGAGGGATGGAGCGAGGAGACAGAGGGACGGAGCGAGGGGGCAGAGGGACAGAGGGACGGAGAGAGGGACGGAGCGAGGAGACAGAGGTACGGAGAGAGGAGACAGAGGGACGGAGAGAGGGGACAGAGGGACGGAGAGAGGGGACAGAGGGACGGAGAGAGGGGACAGAGGGACGGAGAGAGGAGACAGAGGGACGGAGAGAGGAGACAGAGGGACGGAGAGAGGAGACAGAGGGACGGAGAGAGGAGACAGAGGGACGGAGAGAGGAGACAGAGGGACGGAGAGAGGAGACAGAGGGACGGAGCGAGGAGACAGAGGGACGGAGAGAGGAGACAGAGGGACGGAGCGAGGGGGCAGAGGTACGGAGAGAGGGGACAGAGGGATGGAGCGAGGAGACAGAGGGACGGAGCGAGGGGGCAGAGGGACAGAGGGACGGAGAGAGGGACGGAGCGAGGAGACAGAGGTACGGAGAGAGGAGACAGAGGGACGGAGCGAGGGGGCAGAGGGACGGAGAGAGGAGACAGAGGGACGGAGCGAGGAGAGGTGCAGTGGAATCCGTTGTTTTATAGCGTCAGCCAAAATAGTACGCGCCACTGGAGCAAATAAGGGTTGAGTGCCTTGCTCAAGGGCACAGACGTTTCACCTTCTCGGCTCGGGGATTCGAACCAGCAACCTTTCAGTTACTGGTCCAACTCTCTAACCGCTAGGCTACCTGCCTCCCTGTACGTCCTATATAAGACAGTAAAGACACAGCTTGAGTCAAAAAGACAATTGAACTCTAGTGGTAAAGGTCTGTTTAAACAGAGCTCTCAATTCTATCTAACTCTATTGGCCCATCCTAGTACAGCAGTCTGTGGAGGTCAGATATCCTGCTGTGTTAACACGGTAACCTTGTTAAAACAGAGCTCTCATCTCTATCTAACTCTATTGGCCCATCCTAGTACAGCAGTCTGTGGAGGTCAGATATCCTGCTGTGTTAACACGGTAACCTTGTTTAAAACAGAGCTCTCGTATGTTTTCCAAGTGTTGAGGAAAGTCTCTCTCCCGAGGAAAACAAACAGTCCAAAACACGAGTCCAAGAAAACATTAACTAACACAACAAATATGATAACAACATGAATTCACAAGAGCTCTTTCTCAAAGTGAACAGAGGATTTTCACTCAGTGGTTACCTTGAGTAAGGACAAGATTCAGTTCAACACAGATTAAAAGTTGCACACATTCAAAGTAGATGGCAGTGTTATGTTAGATGTTGTTTGTTTACTTGGGTTTAAAACCAAACCTAAGTCAGACTCTGTAATGGACAGTGTTTACATTTACATTTAAGTCATTTAGCAGACGCTCTTATCCAGAGCGACTTACAAGTACATACATTCATACTTTTTTGTTTTTTTTGTACTGGCCCCCCGTGGGAATCGAACCCACAACCCTGGCGTTGCAAGCGCCATGCTCTACCAACTGAGCCACACGGGGCCCCTTGGGTTTACTTGGGTTTGAATCCCAACCTAAGTCAGACTCTGTAATGGACAGTGTTTACTTGGGTTTAAATCCCAACCTAAGTCAGACTAATGGACAGTGTTTACTTGGGTTTAAATCCCAACCTAAGTCAGACTCTAATGGACAGTGTTTACTTGGGTTTAAACCCCAACCTAAGTCAGACTCTGTAATGGACAGTGTTTACTTGGGTTTGAATCCCAACCTAAGTCAGACTAATGGACAGTGTTTACTTGGGTTTAAATCCCAACCTAAGTCAGACTCTAATGGACAGTGTTTACTTGGGTTTAAACCCCAACCTAAGTCAGACTCTAATGGACAGTGTTTACTTGGGTTTAAATCCCAACCTAAGTCAGACTCTAATGGACAGTGTTTACTTGGGTTTAAACCCCAACCTAAGTCAGACTCTGTAATGGACAGTGTTTACTTGGGTTTGAATCCCAACCTAAGTCAGACTCTGTAATGGACAGTGTTTACTTGGGTTTAAATCCCAACCTAAGTCAGACTCTAATGGACAGTGTTTACTTGGGTTTAAACCCCAACCTAAGTCAGACTCTAATGGACAGTGTTTACTTGGGTTTAAATCCCAACCTAAGTCAGACTCTAATGGACAGTGTTTACTTGGGTTTAAACCCCAACCTAAGTCAGACTCTGTAATGGACAGTGTTTACTTGGGTTTGAATCCCAACCTAAGTCAGACTCTGTAATGGACAGTGTTTACTTGGGTTTAAATCCCAACCTAAGTCAGACTCTAATGGACAGTGTTTACTTGGGTTTAAACCCCAACCTAAGTCAGACTCTAACGGGCAGTGTTTACTTTGGTTTAAACCCCAACCTAAGTCAGACTCTGTAATGGACAGTGTTTACTTGGGTTTAAACCCCAACCTAAGTCAGACTCTGCAATGGACAGTGTTTACTTGGGTTTAAACCCCAACCTAAGTCAGACTCTGTAATGGACAGTGTTTACTTGGGTTTAAACCCCAACCTAAGTCAGACTCTGTAATGGACAGTGTTTACTTGGGTTTAAACCCCAACCTAAGTCAGACTCTGTAATGGACAGTGTTTACTTGGGTTTAAATCCCAACCTAAGTCAGACTCTAATGGACAGTGTTTACTTGGGTTTAAACCCCAACCTAAGTCAGACTCTAACGGGCAGTGTTTACTTTGGTTTAAACCCCAACCTAAGTCAGACTCTGTAATGGGCAGTGTTTACTTGGGTTTAAACCCCAACCTAAGTCAGACTCTGTAATGGACAGTGTTTACTTGGGTTTGAATCCCAACCTAAGTCAGACTAATGGACAGTGTTTACTTGGGTTTAAACCCCAACCTAAGTCAGACTCTGTAATGGACAGTGTTTACTTGGGTTTAAATCCCAACCTAAGTCAGACTCTAATGGACAGTGTTTACTTGGGTTTGAATCCCAACCTAAGTCAGACTAATGGACAGTGTTTACTTGGGTTTAAACCCCAACCTAAGTCAGACTCTGTAATGGACAGTGTTTACTTGGGTTTGAATCCCAACCTAAGTCAGACTAATGGACAGTGTTTACTTGGGTTTAAATCCCAACCTAAGTCAGACTAATGGACAGTGTTTACTTGGGTTTAAACCCCAACCTAAGTCAGACTAATGGACAGTGTTTACTTGGGTTTAAATCCCAACCTAAGTCAGACTCTAATGGACAGTGTTTACTTGGGTTTAAACCCCAACCTAAGTCAGACTCTGTAATGGACAGTGTTTACTTGGGTTTAAATCCCAACCTAAGTCAGACTCTGTAATGGACAGTGTTTACTTGGGTTTAAACCCCAACCTAAGTCAGACTGTAATGGACAGTGTAAAGCGGAGGCTAGTCCTCAGAGGGAGGGGGAATAAACCTCTCAGCCCCTGGGCTGTATCAAATGGAACACTATTCCATATAGAGTGCACTGCTTTTGACCTTGAGCCCTGCAGGTAGTTCACTTTATAGGGATCCATTTGGGACAGAGCCCTGGTCAGACTTCAGTTCTGGCCTCTTCTCTTTCTGCCATCCGATCAGAGAGGAGACAGCTAGCTAATTAGAATGGTGTTGAGCGGACATGTTGAATAATTCAAACAATGCAGTCACTCTGGCTGACACACAATGGACCCAGAGTCGCCTCACTCTGGCTGACACACAATGGACCCAGAGTCGCCTCACTCTGGCTGACACACAATGGACCCAGAGTCACCTCACTCTGGCTGACACACAATGGACCCAGAGTCGCCTCACTCTGGCTGACACACAATGGACCCAGAGTCGCCTCACTCTGGCTGACACACAATGGACCCAGAGTCGCCTCACTCTGGCTGACACACAATGGACCCAGAGTCGCCTCACTCTGGCTGACACACAATGGACCCAGAGTCGCCTCACTCTGGCTGACACACAATGGACCCAGAGTCGCCTCACTCTGGCTGACACACAATGGACCCAGAGTCGCCTCACTCTGGCTGACACACAATGGACCCAGAGTCGCCTCACTCTGGCTGACACACAATGGACCCAGAGTCGCCTCACTCTGGCTGACACACAATGGACCCAGAGTCGCCTCACTCTGGCTGACACACAATGGACCCAGAGTCGCCTCACTCTGGCTGACACACAATGGACCCAGAGTCGCCTCACTCTGGCTGACACACAATGGACCCAGAGTCGCCTCACTCTGGCTGACACACAATGGACCCAGAGTCACCTCACTCTGGCTGACACACAATGGACCCAGAGTCGCCTCACTCTGGCTGACACACAATGGACCCAGAGTCGCCTCACTCTGGCTGACACACAATGGACCCAGAGTCGCCTCACTCTGGCTGACACACAATGGACCCAGAGTCGCCTCACTCTGGCTGACACACAATGGACCCAGAGTCACCTCACTCTGGCTGACACACAATGGACCCAGAGTCACCTCACTCTGGCTGACACACAATGGACCCAGAGTCGCCTCACTCTGGCTGACACACAATGGACCCAGAGTCGCCTCACTCTGGCTGACACACAATGGACCCAGAGTCGCCTCACTCTGGCTGACACACAATGGACCCAGAGTCGCCTCACTCTGGCTGACACACAATGGACCCAGAGTCGCCTCACTCTGGCTGACACACAATGGACCCAGAGTCGCCTCACTCTGGCTGACACACAATGGACCCAGAGTCACCTCACTCTGGCTGACACACAATGGACCCAGAGTCGCCTCACTCTGGCTGACACACAATGGACCCAGAGTCACCTCACTCTGGCTGACACACAATGGACCCAGAGTCGCCTCACTCTGGCTGACACACAATGGACCCAGAGTCGCCTCACTCTGGCTGACACACAATGGACCCAGAGTCGCCTCACTCTGGCTGACACACAATGGACCCAGAGTCACCTCACTCTGGCTGACACACAATGGACCCAGAGTCGCCTCACTCTGGCTGACACACAATGGACCCAGAGTCGCCTCACTCTGGCTGACACACAATGGACCCAGAGTCACCTCACTCTGGCTGACACACAATGGACCCAGAGTCGCCTCACTCTGGCTGACACACAATGGACCCAGAGTCACCTCACTCTGGCTGACACACAATGGACCCAGAGTCGCCTCACTCTGGCTGACACACAATGGACCCAGAGTCGCCTCACTCTGGCTGACACACAATGGACCCAGAGTCGCCTCACTCTGGCTGACACACAATGGACCCAGAGTCGCCTCACTCTGGCTGACACACAATGGACCCAGAGTCGCCTCACTCTGGCTGACACACAATGGACCCAGAGTCGCCTCACTCTGGCTGACACACAATGGACCCAGAGTCACCTCACTCTGGCTGACACACAATGGACCCAGAGTCACCTCACTCTGGCTGACACACAATGGACCCAGAGTCACCTCACTCTGGCTGACACACAATGGACCCAGAGTCGCCTCACTCTGGCTGACACACAATGGACCCAGAGTCGCCTCACTCTGGCTGACACACAATGGACCCAGAGTCGCCTCACTCTGGCTGACACACAATGGACCCAGAGTCGCCTCACTCTGGCTGACACACAATGGACCCAGAGTCGCCTCACTCCGACACCCAATGGACCTGGACTGCAACTGTAACTAAAGAGGGTTTATTTGACTAGAAAGCCCTCTCTGTCTTTCAACAGACCACTCCAGTGACTGATTAGCTGGCTGGCTGGCTGGCTAGCCATAAAACTCCAGAGGACAAGCCATACAGCTCCAGAGGACAAGCCATACAGCTCCAGAGGACAAGCCATACAGCTCCAGAGGACAAGCCATACAGCTCCAGAGGACAAGCCATACAGCTCCAGAGGACAAGCCATACAGCTCCAGAGGACAAGCCATACAGCTCCAGAGGACAAGCCATACAGCTCCAGAGGACAAGCCATACAGCTCCAGAGGACAAGCCATACAGCTCCAGAGGACAAGCCATACAGCTCCAGAGGACAAGCCATACAGCTCCAGAGGACAAGCCATACAGCTCCACAGGACAAGCCATACAGCTCCAGAGGACAAGCCATACAGCTCCAGAGGACAAAGCATACAGCTCCAGAGGACAAAGCATACAGCTCTACAGGACAAAGCATACAACTCTACAGGACAAAGCATACAACTCTACAGGACAAAGCATACAACTCTACAGGACAAAGCATACAACTCTACAGGACAAAGCATACAACTCTACAGGACAAAGCATACAACTCTACAGGACAAAGCATACAACTCTCGTCTTTCACCCTATTTTGTCGTACACATGCCTGTCATGGCTTGCAGAAAAACCCAACTGAAGTTGAGGGAGAAGGCTGAGAATAGTTTGGACGTCTTTCAATGGCTCTTCTCATAACATCAGGTAAATACAATGGACAACAAACTGTCGCCTCACAGTCATTGGACCTAATCAGGTGTACAAGGCTGAGGAAGAGAGCGACTGTCGCCTCACAGTCATTGGACCCAATCAGGTGTACAAGGCTGAGGAAGAGAGCGACTGTCGCCTCACAGTCGTTGGACCCAATCAGGTGTACAAGGCTGAGGAAGAGAGCGACTGTCGCCTCACAGTCGTTGGACCCAATCAGGTGTACAAGGCTGAGGAAGAGAGCGACTGTCGCCTCACAGTCGTTGGACCCAATCAGGTGTACAAGGCTGAAGAAGAGAGCGACTGTCGCCTCATAGTCGTTGGACCCAATCAGGTGTACAAGGCTGAGGAAGAGAGCGACTGTCACCTCACAGACCCAATCAGGTGTACAAGGCTGAGGAAGAGAGCGACTGTCGCCTCACAGTCATTGGACCCAATCAGGTGTACAAGGCTGAGGAAGAGAGCGACTGTCGCCTCACAGTCGTTGGACCCAATCAGGTGTACAAGGCTGAGGAAGAGAGCGGCGGTGGCTGTTACCTTTGGCTGTACTGGTTCCTCCATGATCGTTGGTGGACGCAATCTGAAAGGTGGGAGGAGAGCTACTTATCAAGACATAACAAGAGACGTGACGTAAAAACAATACCTTCCTAGATCAGTAAAGTTTTCAACATGTCAAAAAATAACATACAGTATTGATTACTTGACAAGTGAAATGTTGAAATATAGAACATTTTAGAGGACCATAATGGAAATAAGCCTGTGGGCTCTATAGTATATTTTATCCTCTGTCATATTTAATACACGTAATGTCTCCGGCTAGAGCAGCCTACTGCTTCCAGTATCAAATCAATCCCCAAAGAAAGACACATTATACAGGAGAGAGAAGCAACATTCTGTCTCACCTGGTGACTAGAGTCCGTCTCACCTGGTGACTAGAGTCCGTCTCACCTGGTGACTAGAGTCCGTCTCACCTGGTGACTAGAGTCCGTCCCACCTGGTGACTAGAGTCCGTCTCACCTGGTGACTAGAGTCCATCTCACCTGGTGACTAGAGTCCATCTCACCTGGTGACTAGAGTCCATCTCACCTGGTGACTAGTCCATCTCACCTGGTGACTAGAGTCCATCCCACCTGGTGACTAGAGTCCATCCCACCTGGTGACTAGAGTCCATCCCACCTGGTGACTAGAGTCCATCCCACCTGGTGACTAGAGTCCATCCCACCTGGTGACTAGAGTCCATCCGACCTGGTGACTAGAGTCCATCTCACCTGGTGACTAGAGTCCATCTCACCTGGTGACTAGAGTCCATCTCACCTGGTGACTAGAGTCCGTCTCACCTGGTGACTAGAGTCCGTCTCACCTGGTGACTAGAGTCCGTCTCACCTGGTGACTAGAGTCCGTCCCACCTGGTGACTAGAGTCCGTCTCACCTGGTGACTAGAGTCCATCTCACCTGGTGACTAGAGTCCATCTCACCTGGTGACTAGAGTCCATCTCACCTGGTGACTAGAGTCCATCTCACCTGGTGACTAGAGTCCATCTCACCTGGTGACTAGAGTCCATCTCACCTGGTGACTAGAGTCCATCTGACCTGGTGACTAGAGTCCATCTGACCTGGTGACTAGAGTCCATCTGACCTGGTGACTAGAGTCCATCTGACCTGGTGACTAGAGTCCATCTCACCTGGTGACTAGAGTCCATCTCACCTGGTGACTAGAGTCCATCTCACCTGGTGACTAGAGTCCATCTCACCTGGTGACTAGAGTCCATCTCACCTGGTGACTAGAGTCCATCTCACCTGGTGACTAGAGTCCATCTCACCTGGTGACTAGAGTCCATCTCACCTGGTGACTAGAGTCCATCTCACCTGGTGACTAGAGTCCATCTCACCTGGTGACTAGAGTCCATCTCACCTGGTGACTAGAGTCCATCTCACCTGGTGACTAGAGTCCATCTCACCTGGTGACTAGAGTCCATCCCTGTATAAGAGTTTCTGGAGCTGCAGTCTACCGGTGGAGTCTCGTCTCGAATGAAGTCTGTCATCTCTAGACCTCCACCAGGGTCCCTGCACACACACACACACACACACACACACACACACACACACACACACACACACACATTTCCATTAGGAAAACGTGGTAATGGACATTTGACCAGAAGCATTTTAACTAACCGGATATTTGATACATTGACCTGACTCATGTGCATTTGGGTGTGTAGCCTCATTCGGCTGCTCAGAATGACACGGTCATTCATCTTTAACAGAACAGGCATCTCCAGGATGCAACAGAGTGAGGTCCTTCTTACCGAATTCTGATGTGCACTTTGACGATGTTAAGAGTAACTGTCCAGCATTTACTTTCCCTCAGCCAACAAGACGAGTGACAAACAGCAACATCACTAGCCTGTGTCAATCTACTGTCCCCCCCCCCCCTAGTAGAAAAGTTGACCTATTCTACTGGTCAGCTTGTCGAGAAAGAAATAGAGTATTCCAAACAGACTTTTAAAAAGGTTGTGGGAAGATAAATCCCAAATTCATACAACCAGTAGGCACGGCCTAGCCTACACCAAAACAAAAGCTGTTAAAAAGCAACGAGACAGATGCAACAGATCAGAATGTTTAGCTTAAAAACTATTATTTATTTATATTTATAAGCACAGCAATGTGCACCAGACAGTAAAGCTACATGCTAATGTTTGTTCCATAATGCAATTAGTGGTAAAACACTGTGCCCGAAAGAGCACCGCAAACGCGAGCGGTTTCACGTGACAAGAAAGAGAGGAGATCTAAAGATGCAACAACTATCCCGGGTTGCTAATATGACTAGGATTGACGTTTGGCTACTGGACAAAAGAAAGTTGTTTTGAAAATCAAATGAACCTCCAACTGCTCTGAAATACAAGTAAAACTAAATGCTCTTCAACCGATCGCTGCCCGTACCTGCTCGCCCGTCCAGCATCACTACTCTGGACGGTCCTGACTTAGAATATGTGGACAACTACAAATACCTAGGTGTCTGGTTAGACTGTAAACTCTCCTTCCAGACTCACATCAAACATCTCCAATCCAAAATTAAATCTAGAATCGGCTTCCTATTTCGCAAAAAAGGATCCTTCACTCATGCTGCCAAAAATACCCTCGTAAAACTGACTATCCTACCGATCCTTGACTTCGGCGATGTCATTTACAAATTAGCCTCCAACACTCTACTCAGCAAATTGGATGCAGTCTATCACAGTGCCATCCGTTTTGTCACCAAAGTCCCATATACTACCCACCACTGCGACCTGTATGCTCTCGTTGGCTGGCCCTCGCTTCATGTTCGTCGCCAAACCCACTGGCTCCAGGTCATCTACAAGTCTCTGCTAGGTAAAGCCCTGCCTTATCTCAGCTCACTGGTCACCATAGCAACACCCACCCGTAGCACGTGCTCCAGCAGGTATATTTCACTGGTCATCCCCAAAGCCAATTCCTCCTTCGGCCGCCTTTCCTTCCAGTTCTCTGCTGCCAATGACTGGAACGAACTGTAAAAATCACTGAAGCTGGAGACCCATATCTCCCTCACTAACTTTAAGCATCAGCTGTCAGAGCAGCTCACAGATCACTGCACCTGTACATAGCTCATCTGTAAATAGCCCATCCAACTACCTCATCCCCCATACTGTTATTTTTATTTTGTTTGTTGCTCCTTTGCACCCCAGGATCTCTACTTGCACACTCATCTTCTGCACATCTATCACTCCAGTGTTTAATTGCTAAATTGTAATTATTTCGCCACTATGGCCTATTTATTGCCTTTACCTCCCTCCTTATCCTACCTCATTTGCACACACTGTATATAGACTTTTTCTACTGTATTATTGACTGTATGTTTGTTTATTCCATGTGTAACTCTGTTGTTTGTGTTGCTTTGCTTTATCTTGTCCAGGTCGCAGTTGTAAATGAGAACTTATTCTCAACTGGCCGACCTGGTTAAATAAAGGTGAAATAAAATAAAATAAAAAATTAATAAAGAGAAATAGGGTACTGGATTTCCATTGCATATGGAAGTCTTCATAAAATACATTTTTTTCTAGGCTACTTTGAAGCAAGGTAAGACATCCCCTTATAATATGAAGTAAAACGATCAGGTTTCAAACTACTAAGTATACGTTTTCAAAATGCATACCGTCTCCAGCTCATCGCGAAGTGGCGAGTGACACACCGAAGCTACACGAAGACTTGTCTGTAACTTCAACAGTGAAAACACAGTAAAATACAGTACATGTGTTCTACAGCATTAATACTGCCGATTGCACTGCATTGTGGGTATAAAGCTGAAAAATACTGTTATTAACTGTAATTGGAAGCTTTCTGTAAAAATGACTTACTGTATTTCTTGATTTTTTTTTAAACCCTAACTTAACCATGTAAGTTGACTGAGAACACATTCTCATTTACAGCAACGACCTGGGGAATAGTTACAGGGGAGAGGAGGGGGATGAATGAGCCAAATGGAAGCTGGGGATGATTAGGTGACCGTGATGGTATGAGGGACAGATTGGGAATTTAGCCAGGACACCGGGGTTAACACAACTACTCTTACAATAAGTGCCATGGGATCTTTAGTGACCACAGAGAGTCAGGACACCCGTTTAACATCCCATCTGAAAGACGGCACCAAACCCAGGGCAATGTCCCCAATCACTGCCCTTTACAGTAATAGCTTATGCCTTACTGTAGATTCAAATGATCAGTTCCAGGCGCCAATGCTGTCAGTTGAGACACTTGAAGCTCAGACTATTTTAGCAAATGGCAGGCCCACTAACACAGCTACTGCTGTGGTGGAGGGTAATACACTGCTGTGGTGGAGGGTAACACACTGCTGTGGTGGAGGGTAATACACTGCTGTGGTGGAGGGTAACACACTGCTGTGGTGGAGGGTAACACACTGCTGTGGTGGAGGGTAATACACTGCTGTGGTGGAGGGTAATACACTGATGTGGTGGAGGGTAATACACTGATGAGGTGGAGGGTAACACACTGATGTGGTGGAGGGTAATACACTGATGTGGTGGAGGGTAATACACTGATGTGGTGGAGGGTAATACACTGATGTGGTGGAGGGTAACACACTGATGTGGTGGAGGGTAACACACTGCTGTGGTGGAGGGTAATACACTGCTGTGGTGGTGGAGGGTAATACACTGCTGTGGTGGAGGGTAATACACTGCTGTGGTGGAGGGTAATACACTGATGTGGTGGAGGGTAACACACTGCTGTGGTGGAGGGTAACACACTGCTGTGGTGGAGGGTAACCCACTGCTGTGGTGGAGGGTAATCCACTGCTGTGGTGGAGGGTAATACACTGCTGTGGTGGAGGGTAACCCACTGCTGTGGTGGAGGGTAATACACTGCTGTGGTGGAGGGTAATACACTGCTGTGGTGGAGGGTAACACACTGCTGTGGTGGAGGAGGGTAATACACTGCTGTGGTGGAGGGTAATACACTGCTGTGGTGGAGGGTAATACACTGCTGTGGTGGAGGGTAATACACTGCTGTGGTGGAGGGTAACACACTGCTGTGGTGGAGGGTAACACACTGCTGTGGTGGAGGAGGGTAATACACTGCTGTGGTGGAGGAGGGTAATACACTGCTGTGGTGGAGGGTAACACACTGCTGTGGTGGAGGAGGGTAATACACTGCTGTGGTGGAGGGTAATCCACTGCTGTGGTGGAGGAGGGTAATACACTGCTGTGGTGGAGGAGGGTAATACACTGCTGTGGTGGAGGGTAATACACTGCTGTGGTGGAGGGTAATACACTGCTGTGGTGGAGGGTAATACACTGATGTGGTGGAGGGTAATACACTGATGAGGTGGAGGGTAATACACTGCTGTGGTGGAGGGTAATACACTGATGTGGTGGAGGGTAATACACTGCTGTGGTGGAGGAGGGTAATACACTGCTGTGGTGGAGGAGGGTAATACACTGCTGTGGTGGAGGAGGGTAATACACTGCTGTGGTGGAGGAGGGTAATACACTGCTGTGGTGGAGGGTAATACACTGCTGTGGTGGAGGGTAATACACTGCTGTGGTGGAGGGTAATACACTGCTGTGGTGGAGGGTAATACACTGCTGTGGTGGAGGGTAATACACTGCTGTGGTGGAGGGTAATACACTGCTGTGGTGGAGGGTAACACACTGCTGTGGTGGAGGGTAACACACTGCTGTGGTGGTGGAGGGTAATACACTGCTGTGGTGGAGGGTAATACACTGCTGTGGTGGAGGGTAATACACTGCTGTGGTGGAGGAGGGTAATACACTGCTGTGGTGGAGGGTAATACACTGCTGTGGTGGAGGAGGGTAATACACTGCTGTGGTGGAGGGTAACATACTGCTGTGGTGGAGGGTAACACACTGCTGTGGTGGAGGGTAATACACTGCTGTGGTGGAGGGTAATACACTGCTGTGGTGGAGGGTAACACACTGCTGTGGTGGAGGGTAACACACTGCTGTGGTGGTGGAGGGTAATACACTGCTGTGGTGGAGGGTAATACACTGCTGTGGTGGAGGGTAATACACTGCTGTGGTGGAGGAGGGTAATACACTGCTGTGGTGGAGGGTAATACACTGCTGTGGTGGAGGAGGGTAATACACTGCTGTGGTGGAGGAGGGTAATACACTGCTGTGGTGGAGGGTAACATACTGCTGTGGTGGAGGGTAACACACTGCTGTGGTGGAGGGTAATACACTGCTGTGGTGGAGGGTAATACACTGCTGTGGTGGAGGGTAATACACTGCTGTGGTGGAGGGCTCTCATTTCTCCATTATTTTTCTTAGCATCCTGCTCCTCACTCCACTCTCCACTCCTCACTTCAAGCTGCTCTGCTTTGGTCTCCTTCAGGAATGTGAGAATGATTCCCTCTACAGGGGTTTGGGCAGTAAGTTAATAAGCTGTGACCTCACACATTAGTTTTCGTTCCTGCTAAAATGTGAACTAGGCCTATTTCCACTAACAAAAATCTGTTTGATTGCGAAAGTCAGTCCCTTTCCTCAGTGGTCCTGTGGCCTCGAGGTGAAGAGGTAGCTTGCTAGCTGAATTGATTTACACTGCAAACATGCACGTGAAACCTGCTCAGTCCCCGTCTCCACAACAACAGATAAACCTTTGACCCTGGCCCACAAACACCTAGCTTACTTCACACCGCCAGAGAAAATTAAATCCATGATTCATCTCTGATTTTAGGGTCAAGGGTCAGGTGCCCTAGTATCCAATAAACTACAGCCCTACAAGAGAATAGATGGGGTATGCCATTTAGTGATAAAAAATATTTTCTGAAAACAATGTGCTTCAGCCATTGAAAAACATATGTTTATGATAGTGAAAGTTAGAGTAAGAATATCCCCACCAACATCATCCCTGAACCGGAGAGCTCACTAAAGGCATCAGCATGCTCCAGTTCAGCTGGCGCCTAGCCGGACTCGGCTAGACGAACCCAACGATACTCCCTAAAAAGACCTTTGCTTGAAAAAAATGAAAGGGGGGGGGGGGGGGGGGAGCAGCAACAGTACTGTTTGTCCATTTTAAGACGCCGTAGCCAGTCCCCAAAATAGAATTAATCTAAGATAACTCAAGAAGTCTGTCATTCATTTGGATGGTTTTTTTTTTCCGTCTGGGAAGCACGAAGACGTCTTATAACTGACCCTGGTCCATTACTGTCCTCCTGACGTGTGGCGTTGCCCTCGTTGGCCCCCTCACTGCTGGTTCTGTTGCTCTCGTTCTCCTTGGCCCGGTGCTCCACCACCTCTCCCTCGTCCAGGGCATGATGCAGCCGGTAGTTCACAGTCTTCAGCAGCAGGAACATACCAGCTATCACACCACAGTAGATGCCTACTATCACCATGGTGGGCGGGAGCGCCTGGAAGACACACATTTGACATGTATATTTTAGTCATTTTTTTTAGCAGACACTCTTATACAGAGCAATTTAACAGCAATGCATTCAACTACAATAAAACTTGGTTTGTCCATCCAAGGACTGATGTTTGCTTTCTTTCAATAGTTGAACCCATAAACACAAATACAACTTAGGGAAAAAAAAAACTAAAAAGACAAAGTGTTATTTACATAGTCTTTCCCCCCTCCAGTAATGAGAGTTCACCATGTCAGCGTTTTGTGTCAACTGGCCAATCATCAACCTGGGTTGTCTGCAAGACTGTGTTAGCTCAGAGAGCAGTTTTCAGGTCTTGTGGAAAGTGATTAGTCATCATAGTGGTTAATAGAGTCATCACGTCAGTATAGTGAACTACCTCCGCTATTTTCCCATTACATAAAAATGTATTGTTGTTGTTTTTAACTTGGCAAGTCAGTTAAGAACAAATTCTTATTTTCAATGACAGCCTAGGAAACAGTGGGGTTAACTACCTTGTTCAGGGGGCAGAAAGGACTGATTTTTTTCCTTCTCAACTCGGGGATTCGATCTTGCAACCTTTCGGTTACTAGTCCAACGCTCTAACCGCTAGGCTACCTGCCACCTCTACACTCTAACCGCTAGGCTACCTGCCACCTCTACACTCTAACCGCTAGGCTACCTGCCACCTCTACACTCTAACCGCTAGGCTACCTGCCACCTCTACACTCTAACCGCTCGGCTACCTGCCACCTCTACACTCTAACCGCTAGTCTACCTGCCACCTCTACACTCTAACCGCTAGTCTACCTGCCACCTCTACACTCTAACCGCTAGGCTACCTGCCGCCTCTACACTCTAACCGCTAGGCTACCTGCCGCCTCTACACTCTAACCGCTCGTCTACCTGCCGCCTCTACACTCTAACCGCTAGGCTACCTGCCGCCTCTACACTCTAACCGCTAGGCTACCTGCCGCCTCTACACTCTAACCGCTAGGCTACCTGCCGCCTCTACACTCTAACCGCTAGGCTACCTGCCGCCTCTACACTCTAACCGCTAGGCTACCTGCCGCCTCTACACTCTAACCGCTAGGCTACCTGCCGCCTCTACACTCTAACCGCTAGGCTACCTGCCGCCTCTACACTCTAACCGCTCGTCTACCTGCCGCCTCTACACTCTAACCGCTAGGCTACGCTGCCACCTCTACACTCTAACCGCTAGGCTACGCTGCCACCTCTACACTCTAACCGCTAGGCTACGCTGCCACCTCTACACTCTAACCGCTAGGCTACGCTGCCACCTCTACACTCTAACCGCTAGGCTACGCTGCCACCTCTACACTCTAACCGCTAGGCTACGCTGCCACCTCTACACTCTAACCGCTAGGCTACGCTGCCGCCTCTACACTCTAACCGCTAGGCTACCTGCCGCCTCTACACTCTAACCGCTAGGCTACCTGCCGCCTCTACACTCTAACCGCTAGGCTACCTGCCGCCTCTACACTCTAACCGCTAGGCTACCTGCCGCCTCTACACTCTAACCGCTAGGCTACCTGCCGCCTCTACACTCTAACCGCTAGGCTACCTGCCGCCTCTACACTCTAACCGCTAGGCTACCTGCCGCCTCTACACTCTAACCGCTAGGCTACCTGCCGCCTCTACACTCTAACCGCTAGGCTACCTGCCGCCTCTACACTCTAACCGCTAGGCTACCTGCCGCCTCTACACTCTAACCGCTAGGCTACCTGCCGCCTCTACACTCTAACCGCTAGGCTACCTGCCGCCTCTACACTCTAACCGCTAGGCTACCTGCCGCCTCTACACTCTAACCGCTAGGCTACCTGCCGCCTCTACACTCTAACCGCTAGGCTACCTGCCGCCTCTACACTCTAACCGCTAGGCTACCTGCCGCCTCTACACTCTAACCGCTAGGCTACCTGCCGCCTCTACACTCTAACCGCTAGGCTACCTGCCGCCTCTACACTCTAACCGCTAGGCTACCTGCCGCCTCTACACTCTAACCGCTAGGCTACCTGCCGCCTCTACACTCTAACCGCTAGGCTACCTGCCGCCTCTACACTCTAACCGCTAGGCTACCTGCCGCCTCTACACTCTAACCGCTAGGCTACCTGCCGCCTCTACACTCTAACCGCTAGGCTACCTGCCACCTCTACACTCTAACCGCTAGGCTACCTGCCACCTCTACACTCTAACCGCTAGGCTACCTGCCACCTCTACACTCTAACCGCTAGGCTACCTGCCACCTCTACACTCTAACCGCTAGGCTACCTGCCACCTCTACACTCTAACCGCTAGGCTACCTGCCACCTCTACACTCTAACCGCTAGGCTACCTGCCACCTCTACACTTTAACCGCTAGGCTACCTGCCACCTCTACACTTTAACCGCTAGGCTACCTGCCACCTCTACACTCTAACCGCCAGTCTACCTGCCACCTCTACACTCTAACCGCCAGTCTACCTGCCACCTCTACACTCTAACCACTAGGCTACCTGCCACCTCTACACTCTAACCACTAGGCTACCTGCCACCTCTACACTCTAACCGCTAGGCTACCTGCCACCTATGTTCAGTCAGTGCATTTATTTATTAGCCTATGGGTAACACCAATGATGCTCAGTCTCTCTTTTCTCTCTCTCTTAGAACATTCAGAAAATCACACTATTTATACCCTCCCTGTCACACATCCTAACTTAAATCAAAGCACTTGGTATACAGGTGGCAGTTAGTAGTGGTTAGTGACCTAGTAGTTAGAGCGTTGGGCCAGTAACCGAAAGGTTGCTAGATTGAATCCCTGAGCTGACAAGGTAAAAATCTGTCCCTCTGCCCCTGAACAAGGCAGTTAACTTACTGTTCCTAGGCCGTCATTGTAAATAAGAATTTGTTCTTAAGTGACTTGCCAAGTTAAATAAAGATGAAATAAATAAATAAAATAAAAAAACATCTTGAGTAAAATCAAAGCACTTGGTATACATATCCTGACTTGAGTCAAAGCAAAACCCCTGCTAATCAATCACAGAACTGGCCTAATTACACAACACCAAGCAACTGGATTGAGTAACATTTAAATTGGAAACAGCTGTAACTATAGCCCCTCAATATTGAAAGTGAGGTACATATAAAATGCTGTTTTAAAGATCACTCAATTACATTTGGTTGTGCAGATAGTGTTTACAGTAACATGATGTGAGGGGCAGGAATATTTGATTGTGCAGCAGTTTGTAATCCATCCTACTCTCCAACCATTCCAAAATATCGTTGTTTTTTTAATGACAACATTTCCTAGAAGTCTGTTTTTGTCCTGGCTTGCTGACAAGACGGGTCAGCTTGAATACCTGGTAGATCTTGCCACCAGTATACGAGAGACAAGACATACATTGTTAGCTAATAATAGACTGAGATAGATCGCTGTCAATGTGGCTTGGGGGGGTTGCGAAGGTAGCTAGCTAGCTAACATAATATCTGTATTCTATTAATTAGCCATCTTTGTTGTTTTTCTGCAAGATACGTATTAGCCACGACTTGTTGCCCGGGGGATTGGTTAGTCAAACCTGGTCCTGCTTTAAAGTATTTCCCTCAATCTGATTTTTTTGTGGACAATGTAAATGTGTCAGCTAACAATGACAGATAGTGAAATAAATGTCACACCTGACAACAAAACATAACGGTGAACCTAAAAACAAGGAGCAAACAGTTACGTCAACTGGTATTTATTTAGTTTATTCGAGGGAAACATCTAGATTTCAAACAAAGAATGTCTAGTAACCTAGCTAGTTATCTAGGTAACGTTAACTACGTAACGTTAACTAGATTGCTAAATAGCTAGTTGGCTAACCTTACTAGCCAACGGTTAGCTGTTAGCATTAGCATCCGCGGTTTGGCTAGCATGACATTACAGCCAGGGAAGAGCCTCTAACGGTAAACCAGATCTTGACTTGCTTTGCTGAGATTGGATATAATGTTAAACAGACTTACCATGTAAAGCGTGAAGGGGAAACATAGTAGGAATAGCCAGAGGTAGAGGTGTAGAGCATTGACAAATGTATTTTGATGGGGATCATAGTACCATCCGCCTGTGATTGAAGCCCAGACCCCCTGCCTAAGGATCTGTAGAGTTTGAGACCCCATGTTTTATCCCCTTCGATTCCTTGAAAAAAACGACTAAATAAACGGGGCGACACGAAGGCTAGCCGTCGTGAAACATTACTAACAGTGCAGTGTTTTCAGACACTGGCCTGAAAATCCACACTGCAGCCATCTTCTCTGCAGCTAGCCAGCTGGGGCGATGTACTCGGTCCTCCACTGAGTAGTCTCCTATCCCACCACGCCCTGCGAGCTGCTTCTTCTTCGGTCCGTGCTATCTGGTATCCTTGGGACGTCCTTACGCAATGGTCCCTACCCATTGAAGTTGAAATGTAAAATGGTTAAGGTAAGAGTTATGGTTAAGGTAGGGGTTAAGGTTAGAGTTTAGGATAATGACATCCCAAGGATCCCGGATAGCACTAACCCTTCTTCACATAAAGAGTCAATGGAAAAAGAGTGTAGCAAAAAAGACAACTCTGTGAGGGTAGTTTGAAAACGGTCACACAATATTACACTAGCTAAATAGCGCCCCCTTTTGGTACTGTACTGATTTTCATAAAATCTCGGTGTGCCATATTTTTATTTATCCAGGCAAGTCAGTTAAGAACAAATTCTTATTTACAATGACGGCCAAACCCTAACCCAGACAACGCTGGGCCAATTGTGCACCGCCCTATGGGACTCCCAATCACAGTCCGGTTGTAATACAGCCTGGAATCGAACCAGGGTCTGTAGTGACACCTCTAGCACTGAGATGCAGTGCCTTTTGACTGCTGTGCCACTCTGGAACTCTGCGTGTTGTGGCATAACTTCCACTGCTGTATTTTCAATCATGACAGATTTACAAGTTACTAGTCAAATATATGAATTGATCATCAAGTTAAATCATCTAGACACTATAATCCCCTTGACTCTCATCAAATGAGATTGGTCCAACTACAGGGCTCTTCAATACCTCAGGAGGATCCCATAGCTGATGTCCAAAGCAATCTATATTGACCACACCTGGCTACAATAGATTATATACATTTAATCACATTAAAATACATGTTTTGATGAATAATGACAAACTCAAGTCACTGTATAATCTTTGAAAATTATTATATTCAGAAAAGCATGACTTAAAAAAAAAAAAGGAAAACACAATGGATTTAGGATCACTTTACGCGGGGGAAAAAAACACAATTACATATTGAAAAAATAAATTGTGTGGATGTGTATTTATGCTTCAGAGATAACGCCCCCCAAAAAACAAGTCTCCCACAGTCACGACGGAGAAAGATACTACTGATGTCAACAGTGCATAGAGATTAACTGGTGATCTCACTGTTTCCATGTTACCCTCAAAAAACTGCAAACTGTAAATCCACTCAGGTCCTTAACCTCTCACCTCTAGCATTATCACAGAGAGAAGTATTAGGGAGATGGTAAGATGTTGTCAGTAACTAGACAGTTCTAGAACACGGATGGAATGTCCCATGAGGTCTGGTACTGGGACAGACAACACATATCGTCTGCTCATGTTTGCATCCCAAACGGCACCCTATTCCCTATATAGTGCACTACTTTTGACCAGGGCCCTGGCACACTATTTTCTGTAAAGTGCACTACTTTTGACCAGAACCCTAATAGGTCCTAGTCAAAAGTAGTGCACTATATAGGGAATAGGGCCCTGGTCAAAAGTAGTGCCTCTATATAGGGAATAGGGTGCCATTTGTGACTATTCATTTGCCTTTCCTAATGCCTAATGCATGATTAATTGACATGATAATTGACTGTAATTGACTGTAATTGACTGTCATTGACTGTCAAGCCCTTCAGAAACAGGATGATGGGTTGTTATGGTCTGGAAACTAGGATGTAGGTCCATTTCCACACACCTTCCGTCAGACACAAACCACTTCCTTCGCATTGTTCAGTCAGATAGGGTTGTACCTGTGCCGTATGTCCTGTCTGTGTGCCTTGCCAATGTGAGTATGGACATCATGACGAAGGCCAAGAGGCTCACATATAAGCTAGAATTAACAAAAAGTGATACTGGCAAGAGCAATGTGCGGGTTTCCCCCCCCCCCCCCCCCCCTCTTATTATTTTCTTTGAAGAATGAACATTATCAGAAATATATACAGGAGTGGCCATCGGTCATCACTGTAGCCTGGCTCGTTTCTCCGGAGGTGGTTTGCTGCTGGGGGGAGCTGGAGCAGAGGTCTTGGTGGCTGGCTCTCTTTCTTCCTGCTTCACCAGCTCTACTGGTGGTTCCTGCTTCACCTCAACTACAACAGAATCGATACAGTAGATTAGACAGGCAACCCGAAAACAGGACACAAGGTGACATAACAAGACTCCCGTGACCAAAGAAAAGATGACAAAATGTCCAGATTCGGAAAACATGACCTAACCTTTTCCAACAGTAATGTTCATCATCATTTAGTTGTTGTTAAATGTCTAAATCCCATCATAAAATAATAGCAAATGGTTCTGCAATATTAGCTGTACACTCTTACCTGGGATGGGCTTCTCACCAGGCTTAGGCTAAAATAAAATAAAAAGAATTACAACAGAATATAGATGACCAAATGTGAACCTCAATAATACAATGTTACAATTGAATGAATCGGTATAATGTATATTGGCTGAGATATTAGCAACGTGATCCATAATTATGACTAACTGATTGGTGGTGTGTCTGATACCTGATAAAACGTTGGAGGAAACTTGGACCTCAAATCGAGTAGAAGTGTGTCGACACGCTGTCTCTGGAACAGGGAACTGGGCTCCTCTTTCTTCTTCGACTTCGGCTTGGCTTTGGCATCTATAGACATCAAATCAAAAAGCACATTTTATTGGTCGCATACACATATTTAGCAGATGTTATTGTGGGTGTAGTGAAATGCTTGTGTTCCTAGCTCCAGCAGTGCAGTAATATCTAACAATACACACGTCTAAAAGTAAAAGAATGGAATTAAGAAATATATAAATATTAGAACGAGCAATGTCAGAGTCCGGAGTATAAATATATACATGTGATGGGGTGTATAGACATTATGTGGATCGAATATTTAGTATACGTAGGATAGGATAGTATATATACAGCTATAGTTTATTAGGATGGAATTGACTAGACTAGGAAAGTTGCTTAGGAGCTAGAATCAGAGCTGCCATGTCTTGTCAAACGCCATCTTGTTGCAGACGGTAAATACCATTGAGAGAGAAGAATGGTTGAAATACATTAGATACAGTACATGTATTATCAAAGTCATGGGAAAGCAATGATTTACTTCATACCTGCCTTAGGCCTGGTTTATTGAAACATGCTTAATAGGCATCACACATTAAAAATAATTATTTATTGTTCGGAATGAAAA
The DNA here is from genome assembly GCF_016432855.1 of Salvelinus namaycush. Classification (NCBI taxonomy): domain Eukaryota; kingdom Metazoa; phylum Chordata; class Actinopteri; order Salmoniformes; family Salmonidae; genus Salvelinus; species Salvelinus namaycush. Next base: position 7,473 of record NW_024057951.1, on the reverse strand, counting down.
CCAACGTCCCAATAAACTCCCCTGCAAAACAACAGCAACAACTGTAATACAACCACACCCAAAGGTTAGAGTTGACCAAATTACAATTCCACATTTTCCTCATTGAAAAGAATTAGAATTTCAGTGTACTTCCTGAATTGACACCAACACTGGCTAACATACCTCTCTCCTCCTGGTCTTTGAAGTGCCACCAGTATCCTTTAGATGGGTGATAGCGACAGTACGACATGGCCTCATCGAAGGCAGACTGGACACCATGGACAGCAGACAGCTGTGGGGAGACATGGGAAAATAACAGCAGTCAATACATTTCCATTTCAATTCCAGTCAATTCAGGAAGGATACTGACATTACAATTCTCTTCAATGCTTTTTAAATTTGATTTACTTTCTGACTTGACTGGAATTGAAATGGAATTGACCCCAACATAAACCAAGATAATTCCACACTTTTCTAAAAACCCAAAGTAATAACATAGTACTAACAGTCATAACAACATAGTCATAACACTATAGCATAGTAATGACAATGCCAGGGGGTTAACTCTCTCTTACCACTCTGGATCCAATAACTGTTCCCAGATCAGGAGCCTGATACACCACCCCAGCTATGATGTAGTAGTCAGACAAAGGGATGACTGGGGAAAGAAGCACACAATATAGAGTACAGGATATAGAATTAGAGCCTGGAATAAAGGACATGGGAAGATGACGTTTCCAAAGGGTATTAATAAAGGTGTTTTCTGTGGTGTGTGTGTGTCGGAAGTCTGTGGTGTGTGTTTGTGTGTGTCGGAAGTCTGTGGTGTGTGTGTGTATGTGTCGGAAGTCTGTAGCATGTGTTTGTGTGTGTCGGAAGTCTGTGGTGTGTGTTTGTGTGTGTCGGAAGTCTGTGGTGTGTGTGTGTATGTGTCGGAAGTCTGTAGCATGTGTTTGTGTGTGTCGGAAGTCTGTGGTGTGTGTTTGTGTGTGTCGGAAGTCTGTGGTGTGTGTTTGTGTGTGTCGGATGTCTGTGGTGTGTGTTTGTGTGTGTCGGAAGTCTGTAGCATGTGTTTGTGTGTGTCGGAAGTCTGTGGTGTGTGTTTGTGTGTGTCGGAAGTCTGTGGTGTGTGTGTTGGAAGTCTGTGGTGTGTGTGTTGGAAGTCTGTGGTGTGTGTGTGTGTGTGTCGGAAGTCTGTGGTGTGTGTGTTGGAAGTCTGTGGTGTGTGTTTGTGTGTGTTGTAAGTCTGTGGTGTGTGTTTGTGTGTGTCGGAAGTCTGTGGTGTGTGTTTGTGTGTGTCGGAAGTCTGTGGTGTGTGTGTGTTGGAAGTCTGTGGTGTGTGTGTGTGTTGGAAGTCTGTGGTGTGTGTGTGTTGGAAGTCTGTGGTGTGTGTGTTGGAAGTCTGTGGTGTGTGTGTTGGAAGTCTGTGGTGTGTGTGTGTGTGTGTTGGAAGTCTGTGGTGTGTGTGTGTTGGAAGTCTGTGGTGTGTGTGTTGAAGTCTGTGGTGTGTGTGTTGAAGTCTGTGGTGTGTGTGTTGAAGTCTGTGGTGTGTGTGTTGGAAGTCTGTGGTGTGTGTGTTGGAAGTCTGTGGTGTGTGTGTTGGAAGTCTGTGGTGTGTGTGTTGGAAGTCTGTGGTGTGTGTTGGAAGTCTGTGGTGTGTGTTGGAAGTCTGTGGTGTGTGTGTCGGGAGTCTGTGGTGTGTGTGTTCTCTGTGGATCACCCTGAGTAGGAGACTGTCTCTGCTGTTTCCTGATGATGTAGAGGATGGGCTCCTGGGCATGAAGGAGAATGTACTCCACTCCAACCATCTGACTGAAATAGACACATAAAGTTAGGCTAGTAACTATATTATTACACTCACAGAAAATTATCCATGGGCTGGACGGATGGTTTTGCTGACACAGGTTACACCTAGTCCTGGACTAAAAAGCATTTAATGGACACTGTCAATGGGACTAATCGGTTTAATCTGTGTCAGGGGCAGTGCTAGTGTAATAGATGTAACGAGTAATATGTTGGCCTAATAAATCACTATTTTAAAGAAACGACCCCTGGTAGCCTACTGATTAGAGCGTTGGACCAGTAACCGGAAGGTGGCTGGATCGAATCCCCGAGCTGACAATGTAAAAATCTGTCGTTCTGCCCCTGATCAAGACAGTTAACCCACTGTTCCCAATGGCGCAGAAGATGTGGATGTCGATTAAGGCAGCCCCCCCACACCTCTCTGATTCAGAGGGGTTGGGTTAAATGAGGAAGACACACCTCTCTGATTCAGAGGGGTTGGGTTAAATGAGGAAGACACACCTCTCTGATTCAGAGGGGTTGGGTTAAATGAGGAAGACACACCTCTCTGATTCAGAGGGGTTGGGTTAAATGAGGAAGACACACCTCTCTGATTCAGAGGGGTTGGGTTAAATGAGGAAGACACATCTCTCTGATTCAGAGGGGTTGGGTTAAATGAGGAAGACACACCTCTCTGATTCAGAGGGGTTGGGTTAAATGAGGGAGACACATCTCTCTGATTCAGAGGGGTTGGGTTAAATGAGGAAGACACACCTCTCTGGTTCAGAGGGGTTGGGTTAAATGGGGAAGACACACCTCTCTGATTCAGAGGGGTTGGGTTAAATGAGGAAGACACATCTCTCTGATTCAGAGGGGTTGGGTTAAATGAGGGAGACACATCTCTCTGATTCAGAGGGGTTGGGTTAAATGAGGAAGACACATCTCTCTGATTCAGAGGGGTTGGGTTAAATGAGGAAGACACATCTCTCTGATTCAGAGGGGTTGGGTTAAATGAGGAAGACACATCTCTCTGATTCAGAGGGGTTGGGTTAAATGAGGGAGACACATCTCTCTGATTCAGAGGGGTTGGGTTAAATGAGGAAGACACATCTCTCTGATTCAGAGGGGTTGGGTTAAATGAGGAAGACACACCTCTCTGATTCAGAGGGGTTGGGTTAAATGAGGGAGACACATCTCTCTGATTCAGAGGGGTTGGGTTAAATGAGGAAGACACATCTCTCTGATTCAGAGGGGTTGGGTTAAATGAGGAAGACACATCTCTCTGATTCAGAGGGGTTGGGTTAAATGAGGAAGACACATCTCTCTGATTCAGAGGGGTTGGGTTAAATGAGGGAGACACATCTCTCTGATTCAGAGGGGTTGGGTTAAATGAGGGAGACACATCTCTCTGATTCAGAGGGGTTGGGTTAAATGAGGAAGACACATCTCTCTGATTCAGAGGGGTTGGGTTAAATGAGGGAGACACATCTCTCTGATTCAGAGGGGTTGGGTTAAATGAGGAAGACACATCTCTCTGATTCAGAGGGGTTGGGTTAAATGAGGAAGACACGTCTCTCTGATTCAGAGGGGTTGGGTTAAATGAGGGAGACACATCTCTCTGGTTCAGAGGGGTTGGGTTAAATGAGGAAGACACATCTCTCTGATTCAGAGGGGTTGGGTTAAATGAGGAAGACACGTCTCTCTGATTCAGAGGGGTTGGGTTAAATGAGGAAGACACACCTCTCTGATTCAGAGGGGTTGGGTTAAATGAGGAAGACACATCTCTCTGATTCAGAGGGGTTGGGTTAAATGAGGGAGACACATCTCTCTGGTTCAGAGGGGTTGGGTTAAATGAGGGAGACACATCTCTCTGATTCAGAGGGGTTGGGTTAAATGAGGAAGACACATCTCTCTGATTCAGAGGGGTTGGGTTAAATGAGGAAGACACATCTCTCTGATTCAGAGGGGTTGGGTTAAATGAGGAAGACACATCTCTCTGATTCAGAGGGGTTGGGTTAAATGAGGGAGACACATCTCTCTGATTCAGAGGGGTTGGGTTAAATGAGGGAGACACATTCCCGTTGAATAATTCAGTTGGACATCTGACTAGGTATCCCCCCTTTCCCCTTACACTGGAAAACAACTCATAGCCAGTATGTCAGCCATATTCAAAGCCAATGACAAAAGAAACCCTTAACGTTACTTGAGATGTTCCAGAGTGAGCCGCTGCATCTTCACCACCTCGTTGTTACAGGTGCGGTCGTAGAACGGATTACTCCTCTCGGAGAAATAGTCCAGCACATTGCCAGGGTTGAGGATGGGCACCCAGCCACTATCAACCCACGATATCCCCAGGAGGTTGTTGTCTAGAAGGAGCAGCAGGTAACGAATGGAGTTACACGTTTTATTACAAGAATAAGGGTAAACGTGTAGGTATAACGTGCACATTTGTTTTGATGAAAACCTGCTGATTAGTTTGGTAAACAGATCGTTAGCTGTCTTGCTAAGCTAACGCGTCAGTTAAACTAGCTAGCTTTGTGCTGTCAAGCAAATTATGTTCCTGAAAGCTATTTATTTTAATTCTCAGAAATCGTAAGAGAGATACATTAGTGTTCATGACTATTTCTTCGATTTTCAATCGGACACAGAATACATTACTTTTCAATGAATGAAAGAAACACTTCGCTACCTCTCAAATCCACCGACGCCATCGTGTACTGTAAACAAATGTCGCACAGAAGCACCTGTCGCTGGTGGATGACGTAGTCAGCAGCGTGATGCCCGGTCAGGTCTAATGCCGCGTTCAAAACAACTGGGAACTCGGGAAAAAAACGAGCTCCAACTGGGGAAAATGGGTTTGAGCTGTAATCCAACTCGGGAACTCGGGCCTCTTGAGCGCCGACCTGAAGATCACTGACGTCATGATGTGACCTCGTATTTTTCCGAGTTTCCAGTTGTTTTGAACACAGCATAAATACAGCTTTTTGTCTAATTGACATCAAAAGTTGCTTTCATTGTATCTAACCGTTACGCTTTCCCTTAACCTAATTCTCCCAATCTGCTACGTTAATTATCCTAACCTGCTGCGTAAATTCTCCTAAACCTGCCCCCACGACGCCAGGTCAGAGTCAATCACCACCTTCCGGAAACACCTGAAACACCACCTCTTTAAGGAATACCTAGGATAGGATAAAGTAATCCTTCTAACCCCCCCCCCCCCCCCCCCCTTAAAAGAGTTAGATGCACTATTGTAAAGTGGTTGTTCCACTGGATATCATAAGGTGAATGCACCAACTTGTAAGTCGCTCTGGATAAGAGCGTCTGCTAAATGACTTAAATGTAAATGTAAATGTAAAAGTACAGTTTCTAGACAAAACCATGAGACTCCGTCAGAATATGCGTCTCCTCCATTTCTTGAGGACGTAGGGAGTGTAAACTAAGATTGTATGTATGGTTGCATAGGTCAATGCAAGGTTATCTTTACACTTCTTTGCAATTATTTACAATTCAGTAATCTAATGTTTTCAGGATATATTAGCCACGCGAGAGACAGACAGACACACACAGAGAGAGAGAGTTAATGATTTCAGCAGTCAGTCTATTTTTATCAAAGATGAACCACTAGCCTTTTTTTTACTCCCAGTTTGTGGGGAAACTCACCAGCCAAAGCAACAGCCCCCCCCCCCCCCCCCCCCCCCCCTTACCCAGATGGTGAGCTGATAGCTGACAAAGACAGATGCAAAATGATCAATTCATTAGGCCACTGGAAGAAAGATCAAATGGACTTATTATGAAGGATGTAGTGGAATAATATAATCAAACGAGCGAGAGAGAACTAAATGAAAAGGGATTGGGGGATTAATTGCAAGGTCTACAACCTACAAATTATGTCCTTGCTATTAACTTTATTGATATGCTGCTATCTGAGTAAGATTATGTCCTTACATAGTGCACTACATTTGACCAGAGCCTATAGGGCCCTGGTCAAAAGTAGTACACTAAATAGGTGATAGGGTGCCATTGGCGAAGCAAACACGGGCTGCGTCAGTGTCAGAGCTGGGATACCCTGGGCTGGCGGTACGTACCTCAACGAGGTGCAAGTCAGACAGTAGGGGTCAGTGTCTGAGTGAGTTTAACTCGGTTGAAACTTCTGGACACACCCAAACAACTGCAGTGGTCAGTGTCTATTCGGGATAGTTATTTGCAGTCTGGGTGTGGTGCTGTAGCTGAACGGTAGGCCTATAGACTAAATAACTGTCTGGATGTGGTGCTGAATAGTAGACCTATAGACTAAATAACTGTCTGGATGTGGTGCTGAATAGTAGACCTATAGACTAAATAACTGTCTGGATGTGGTGCTGAATAGTAGACCTATAGACTAAATAACTGTCTGGATGTGGTGCTGAATAGTAGACCTATAGACTAAATAACTGTCTGGTTGTGGTGCTGAATAGTAGACCTATAGACTAAATAACTGGGTGCTGAATAGTAGACCTATAGACTAAATAACTGGGTGCTGAATAGTAGACCTATAGACTAAATACCTGTCTGGTTGTGGTGCTGAATAGTAGACCTATAGACTAAATAACTGTCTGGATGTGGTGCTGAATAGTAGACCTATAGACTAAATAACTGGGTGCTGAATAGTAGACCTATAGACTAAATAACTGTCTGGATGTGGTGCTGAATAGTAGACCTATAGACTAAATAACTGGGTGCTGAATAGTAGACCTATAGACTAAATAACTGTCTGGATGTGGTGCTGAATAGTAGACCTATAGACTAAATAACTGTCTGGATGTGGTGGTGAATAGTAGACCTATAGACTAAATAACTGTCTGGATGTGGTGCTGAATAGTAGACCTATAGACTAAATAACTGTCTGGATGTGGTGCTGAATAGTAGACCTATAGACTAAATAACTGGGCGCTGAATAGTAGACCTATAGACTAAATAACTGTCTGGATGTGGTGCTGAATAGTAGACCTATAGACTAAATAACTGGTGTGCTGAATATAGACGCTATAGACTAAAAACTGTCTGATGTGGTGCTGATAGTAAGACCTATAGACTAAATTAACTGCTGGTTGTGGTGCTGAGATAACCTATAAGACTAAATAATGTCTGATGTGGGTGCGAAATAGTATACCTATAGACTACATAACTGTCTGGATGTGGTGCTGAATAGTAGACCTTAGACTAAATACTGTCTGGTTGTGGTGCTGATAGTACCTATATACTAATAACGTCTGGATGTGGTGCTGAAACTAGTAGACCTATAGACTAAATAACTGTCGGTTGTGGTGCTTGATATAAACTATAGACTTAAATAAACTGTCTGATGTGGTGCGGAATAGTAGACCTATAGACTAAATAACCTGTCTGTCTGGATGTGGTGCTGAATAGTAGACATATAGACTAAATAACTGTCTGGATGTGGTGCTGAATAGTAGACCTATAGACTAAATAACTGTCTGGATGTGGTGCTGAATAGTAGACCTATAGACTAAATAACTGGGTGCTGAATAGTAGACCAATATACTAAATAACTGTCTGGATGTGGTGCTGAATAGTAGACCTATAGACTAAATAACTGTCTGGTTGTGGTGCTGAATAGTAGACATATAGACTAAATAACTGTCTGGATGTGGTGCTGAATAGTAGACATATAGACTAAATAACTGTCTGGATGTGGTGCTGAATAGTAGACCTATA